>NC_056733.1:328321424-328571424 GCF_019279795.1 Protopterus annectens
ACTCTGCCACATCCAGCTCAAACTCCTGCCTTTTTGTCAATTCCACTGTCTCCAACCCATATAACACAGTTGGTCTCACTACCCTCTTGTAGACCTTCCATTTCACTCTTACTGGTACTCATCTGTCACAAATCACTCCTGACACTCTTCTCCACCCACTCCATCCTGACTGTACTCTCTTCGTCACCTCTTTTCCACACTCACCATTACTCTGAACTATTGATCCCAAGTATTTAAACTCATCCATCTTCGCCAACTCTACTCCTTGCATCCTCACCATTCCTCTATCCTCCCTCTCATTCACACACATATATTCTGTCTTAGCCCTTCTAACCTTGATTCCTCTTCTCTCTAGAGCATATCTCCATCTCTCCAGGGTCTCCTTCACCTGTTCCCTACTCTCACTACAGATAACAATGTCATCTGCAAATATTAAAGTCCACGGGGACTCCTGTCTGATCTCGTCTGTCAACCTGTCCATCACCATTGCAAATAAGAAAGGGCTCAGAGCTGATCTTTGATGTAATCCCACCTCCATCTTAAATGCATCCGTCACTCCCACTGCAGACCTCACCGCTGTCACACTACCCTCGTACATATCCTGTACCACTCTTACATACTTCTTTGACACTCCCAATTTCCTCATACAATACCACAACTCCTCTCTAGGCAACCTGAAATATGCTTTCTCTAAGTCTACAAAAATACAATGCAACTCCTTCTGACCTTCTCTGTACTTCTCCATCAACACTCTCAGAGCAAACATCGCATCTGTAGTGCTCTTTCCTGGCCTGAAACCATACTGCTGATCACTTATCATCATGTCCTTTCTTAAACTAGCTTCCACTACTCTTTCCCATAACTTCATGCTGTGACTGATCAATTTAATCCCTCTGTAGTTACTACAGCTCTGCACATCACCCTTATTCCTAAAAATAGGTACCAAAACACTTTTTCTCCATTCGTCAGGCATCCTCTCACTTTCCAAGATTTCATTAAACAATCTGGTTAAAAACTCCACTGCCATTTCACATAAACACCTCCATGCTTCATGATGGCAAATAATACTAATGATCATATACAGCCTACAACATACTTATTATTATTGAATGGCCAATAGTGAATTGTACTAGAAATGAGTTGACTTTGTTAACTGCATTGGTTCTGGCTGTAAAGAAAGACATACCTGGTCACTGGAAATCACCAACTCCACCTGTAAACCGTGATGTAATACAAATAAATAAAGAAATTTATAAGCCCGGGGCCTTTCTGCAAAAGCAAGAGAGGAGAGATGCACGCACTTATTAAAAACTAGACACTGTGGTCCCTCATTATACTAGCATAATCTGAAGTAGGTTTGATCATACCTATACACACATCAGTGGTTGTTCAATCAGAAAACTTCTTCTCTGCAATTGTCCAACAGGAAAAGCTCTGGACAAGTGTGGGGATACATGCAATGTACAATACAACTGTAGTTTCTACAGGTGCATAAAATGTTACCTCAATGTGATTGTGACTTCTTGAAAAGGAGAGCCTGACAGATGTTTGCTCATATGCAGCTAACAACTATTCAACTATTTAGCCTTCTTGAAGACTGTGGATCTACTTGTATAATAAAGTGCCACCTACCGACCCCATATTGGGGACTTTAACATTCATGTGTGTATTGATGATGATTCCTGGAGTGGCATTGGTTAAAAGATTGTCTACTCCAAACCTGAGAGTTTAACTTTTAATAGATGTCTGTGCTAGTCATGGATTTTTCAAAAGAACTAACATATTCAAATGACAAGGCTTCTCATAAGTGCACCTGGAACCAGGGACCTTGGACTAAAGGTCAGTGATCACCACACTGACCCTATTGGTGCATCCAACAATCCATCAGTGAGTGATCAACTTTGTCGTTGTGTCATCACTCCTGAGGTCACATGCTATGGATGCTCAAAAGAAGAGATATTGGAAGCTATCAGCTGATCAACATTGGTGGAAATTTGGGTCAGGTGAACAGATCAGCAGCTAGACAGACCCAGGAAACCCAAATATGTAGTGAATTGTCCTGGAAAAACATAAAAAAATATTATATGTTAGAAAGGTTAACGTCAACATCTTTAAGATCTTGTCCTTATCCAAGAGTAGGTAATGGACATGCAAATGGAGGAACACTGTTGAACACCTAAGTATCTAAGCAGTGACAATACATTTGGCCAAATGGTGACTGTTGCTTTTCATGGTGACAGTCATAAGACCTAAAGGACACCAAATATGATGGAGGCAGTGAACTTAAAAAAACATAGCTTCCCTGAAATGCTGGTGGGGAGGTCTCAGGTTATTTGTAATTGTTACTTACATGTCACTAGTGCAGCAGCTAATTCACTTACTGAAAAAAGGGTCGATGGGCAGAAGGATTTTGTTGGGTCACAAAGAATGAGTTCTAACAAATCATCCATTTAATAAGGAGAGAGCAGGACTTTCTGTAGGCTGGAGCAACAAGGGTGGGGTAAACACTCACCTCATCTGGGAACATTGTCAAGAGATAAAAGAAACACTTTGAGGATTATATGAAGCCAATAAACATACCCTTGTCTGGACAAGCATTAGCAGAAGCAAACAATGAGACTGGATCTATTTTTTGTAGATGAAGTTGCTGCCATGATTTAGCAATTCCTCCATGACAAGGCTCACTTTAGTTGTAACTCTCCTTTTGTGCAAGTACCATTAGGTAATGGTTGAGTACTGTACAATTTTCCCTTCCTTTGTCCTTCATCTGGGTAATAGTTTTTGTCAGACTCTTTACATATTTAACGTTAGCTGAACTTTAACCATGTCAGTGACTGCTGTTGTATCCCACAATGCCCTGATGATAATCTGTAGTATTGAGATGTCTTGCATATTATCCTGCTTTCTTCAATAGCTTGCAAGTCGTGTTTCTTATTCCTGGTCTATAAATAACACACTGTTTATATGTGTTAGCAAAATAGGTTCACTGCAACTTCTAGATAAAATGGAAATAATTAAAGAAAACCTGATGTCATCTTCAGAATCCTGCTATGTTTCATTTTATATTCTCCTTGACCCATATAATCCTGCTGTCCTGCTGTTTTCTTGAACCTTCTACCATGCTTCATATATCATGCTCTTACATATAGTGCTCTGTGTAATCCATATACTAATGCCATCAGCCACACCATCCTGCCATGTTACTGATACCAGACTATTGTTTTATCTACTGTATGTTGTCATGTTCATCAGTATCCTTGTGTGATCCATATTAACACGGTAGTAACCACAGTAACTTACCATGAACTGTAGAATCTTCCTGTCAACCACAGTATCCATAAGTTTACTATTCTCCTACTTTCACCATTATTATCTTCCAGTCACTACTATCAACATCTAATCATCAGCTGTATTCTAGCACCTTTAGTAGCTTCCTGCCATAACACATCTACCACAACTTCTTGTCACTAAACATTTGTCACACTGTCTTGCTACCTCACAATATTCTATAGCTAGCCATACTGCTGTACTCTGATTCACAGCATACCATGGTTAGTTGCAACAATTTACTGTCACACAGTGGTGGTGCTGTGGTAGTGTTGTCGCCTCACAGTAAGACGTTGTCCTGTTCGATTCTCAGCTAGAACATCTTCTGTGTGGAGACATGCGTGAATGGGCATACCTACATTGAAGGTTGTGCATCAGGGCCGGCAACTTGGTACGTAAAAATCTACTGCCAATCATTAGCGGGCCGGAGTTCCACTGTGGCGACCCCTAACCGGGAAAAGCTGAAAGACACAAACAAACAAACAAACACATACTGTTTTGCAGTGGTTCACAGCATCCTGTGAGACACCATATCCTGCTGTAATCAGTATTATACTACTGTCACCTAGAGTATTCTATCATATTCTTCATAATCCTGCAGAAAACCATACTGCCATATCACAATAAATAGCAAGACATATACAGTATTGCATATAGTATGGTGCTGTCATTAGTCTTGCTTTATAGTATCTGGATATCACCTTCACCATCTGACTTTTTCGTGCTGTGACCACAGTATCCTGCCATTTTCCATAACATTTTAACATCACCAAGAGTAATTTGCCATCCTCAGTAGCATAATATGGTTAGGCACAGTACCTGGCTATCACACATAGTCCCCTTCCACCATATTTTGTATTCTGCAGCTAGATGTAGTGTCTTATATTCTACCCTCATCCACAGATAACCATGCTTAAGAGCAGAATCTGACTGTCACCCACAGTATCAGCCACTGAATCATGTCACCTTATTTGTTATCCTTCTTCAAAGTATCCCACTATTGCCATCTTTAACATTCTGTGCTTAGTTATCCCAGTTACATGCTGCTACACAAAGTGTGGCATTGGCCTGTCATTCACAAAATCCTGCCCATTTTCCATCATCATACTACCACAAAATGTGTGGCATCTGGTTGCAACTACAACATTTTACCACTTTGTATACCAAAAAATGATGCTAGGTGGGAGAGCACAGCAGATCAATGAACCAGAATTTCTTGTTAAACAAAAAGGCTTTAATCCTGTCACCGTGCTGTTAAACACAGTATACTTCAGTGTTTTGCATAGCCTGCTGTTATGCTCAACATTATCCATTATTGTAATTTTTTCCTACTGTCACCAGTATAAACATTCAGACCCCAATAGAACCCCTTCAGGCTCCACAATATCTTCCCATTATCAACAGGAGTCAGCCATTGCCATCTGCATTCTGCAATCATTCAGAAAACCCTGTTATCATACACATTATGTTTCCACACATTATGGGGAATGCTGCTATCACATTATGTTTCCACACATTATGGGGCATGCTGCTATCACATTATGTTTCCACACATTATGGGGCATGCTGCTATAACATTATGTTTCCACACATTATGGGGCATGCTGCTATCACATTAAGTTTCCTCACATTATGGGGCATACTGCTAACACATTATGTTTCCACACATTATGGGGCATGCTGCTATCATATTATGTTTCCACAAATTATGGGGCATGCTGCTATCACATTATGTTTCCACACATTATGGGGCATGCTGCTATCACATTATGTTTCCACACATTATGGGGCATGCTGCTATCACATTATGTTTCCACACATTAAGGGGCATGCTGCTATCACATTATGTTTCCACACATTATGGGGCATGCTGTTATCACATTATCCTTCCACATATTATGGGTCATACTGCTATCGCATTATGTTTCCACACATTATGGTGCATGCTGCTATTACATTATGTTTCCACACATTATGGGGCATGCTGCTATGACATTATGTTTCCACACATTATGGGGCATGCTGCTATGACATTATGTTTCTTCACATTATGGGGCATGCTGCTATCACATTATGTTTCCACACATTATGGGACATGCTGCTATCACATTATGTGTCCTCACATTATGGGGCATGCTGCTATCACATTATGTGTCCTCACATTATGGGGCATGCTGCTATCACATTGTTTCCACACATTATGGGGCATGCTGCTATCACATTATCCTTCCACATATTATGGGTCATGCTGCTATCACATTATGTGTCCTCACATTATGGGGCATGCTGCTATCACATTATGCTTCCACACATTATGGGGCATGCTTCTATTTCCTCACATTATGGGGCATGCTGCTATCACACTATGTTTCCACACATTATGGGGCATGCTGCTATCACATTATGTTTCATCACATTCTGGGGCATGCTGCTATCACATTATGTTTCCACACATTATGGGGCATGCTTCTATCACATTATGTTTCCTCACATTATGGGGCATGCTGCTAACACATTATGTTTCCACACATTATGGGGCATGCTACTATCACATTATGTTTCCTCACAATATGGGGCATGCTGCTATCACATTAAGTTTCCACACATTATGGGGCATGCTGCTATTACATTGTGTTTCCACACATTATGAGGCATGCTGCTATCACATTATGTTTCCTCACATTATGGGGCATGCTGCTATCACATTATGCTTCCACACATTATGGGGCATGCTTCTATTACATTATGTTGCCACACATTATGGGGCATGCTGCTATCACATTATGTTTCCACACATTATGGGGCATGCTGCTATCACATTATGTTTCCACACATTATGGGGCATGCAGCTATCACATTATGTTTCCACACATTATGGGGCATGCTGCTATCACATTATGTTCCACACATTATGAAGCATGCTGCTATCACATTATGTTTCCACACATTATGGGGCACGCTGCTAACACATTATGTTTCCACACATTATGGAGCATGCTGCTATCACATTATGTGTGCTCACATTATGGTGCATGCTGCTATCATATTATGTTTCCACACATTATGGGGCATGCTGCTATCACATTATGTTTCCTCACATTATGGGGCATGCTGCTATCACAGTATGTTTCCACACATTATGGGGCATGCTGCTATCACTTTATGTTTCCTCACATTATGGGGCATGCTGCTATCAGATCATGCTTCCACACATTATGGGGCATGCTGCTATCACATTATGTTTCCACACATTATGGGGCATGCTGCTATCACATTATGTTTCCACACATTATGGTGCATGCTGCTAACACATTATGTTTCCACACATTATGGAGCATGCTGTTATCACATTATGTTTCCACACATTATGGGGCATGCTGCTATCAAATTATGCTTACACACATTATGGGGCATGCTGCTACTTCATTGTGTTTCCACACATTATGGGGCATGCTGCTATCAAATTATGTTTCCTCACATTATGGGGCATGCTGCTATCACATTATGTTTCCACACATTATGGGGCATGCTGCTATTACATTGTGTTTCCACACATTATGAGGCATGCTGCTATCACATTATGTTTCCTCACATTATGGGGCATGCTGCTATCACATTATGTTTCCACACATTATGGGGCATGCTGCTATCACATTATGTTTCCACACATTATGGGGCATGCTGATATCACATTATGTTTCCACACATTATGGGGCATGCTGCTATCACATTATGTTCCACACATTATGAAGCATGTTGCTATCACTTTATGTTTCCACACATTATGGGGAAAGCTGCTAACACATTATGTTTCCACACATTATGGAGCATGCTGCTATCACATTATGTGTGCTCACATTATCAGGCATGCTGCTATCACATTATGTTTCCACACATTATGGGGCATGCTGCTATCACATTATGTTTCCTCACATTATGGGGCATGCTGCTATCACACTATGTTTCCACACATTATGGGGCATGCTGCTATCACATTATGTTTCCTCACATTATGGGGCATGCTGCTATCAGATTATGCTTCCACACATTATGGGGCATGCTGCTATCACATTTTGTTTCCACACATTATGGGGCATGCTGCTATCACATTATGTTTCCACACATTATGGTGCATGCTGCTAACACATTATGTTTCCACACATTATGGAGCATGCTGCTATCACATTATGTTTCCTCACATTATGGGGCATGCTGCTATCACATTATGTTTCCACACAATATGGGGCATGCTGCTATTACATTGTGTTTCCACACATTATGGGGCATGCTGCTATCAAATCATGTTTCCTCACATTATGGGGCATGCTGCTATCACATTATGTTTCCACACATTATGGGGCATGCTGCTATTTCATTGTGTTTCCACACATTATGAGGCATGCTGCTATCACATTATGTTTCCTCACATTATGGGGCATGCTGCTATCACACTATGTTTCCACACAGTATGGGGCATGCTGCTATCACATTACATTTCCTCTCATTATGGGGCATGCTGCTATCACATTATGCTTCCACACATTATGGGGCATGCTGCTATCACATTATGTTTCCACACATTATGGGACATGCTGCTATCAAATTATGTTTCCACACATTATGGCGCATGCTGCTAACATGTTATGTTTCCACACATCATGGAGCATGCTGCTATCACATTATGTTTCCTCACATTATGGGGCATGCTGCTATCACATTATGTTTCCACACATTATTGGGCATGCTGCTATTACATTGTGTTTCCACACATTATGGGGCATGCTGCTATCACATTATGTTTCCTCACATTATGGGGCATGCTGCTATCACATTATGTTTCCGCACATTATGGGGCATGCTGCTATTACATTGTGTTTCCACACATTATGGGGCATGCTGCTATCACATTATCTTTCCACACATTATGGGGCATGCTGCTATCACATTATGTTTCCACACATTATGGGGCATGCTGCTATCACATTATGTTTCCACACATTATGGGGCATGCTGATATCACATTATGTTTCCACACATTATGGGGCATGCTGCTATCACATTATGTTTCCTCACATTATGGGGCATGCTGCTATCACATTATGTGTCCTCACATTATGGGGCATGCTGCTATCACATTATGTTTCCACACATTATAGGGCATGCTGCTATCACATTATGTTTCCTCACACTATGGGGCATTCTGCTATCACATTATGTTTCCACACATTATGGGGCATGCTGCTATCACATTATGTTTCCTCACATTATGGGGCATACTGCTATCACATTATGTTTCCACACATTATGGTGCATGCTGCTAACACATTTTGTTTCCACACATTATGGAGCATGCTGCTATCACATTATGTTTCCTCACATTATGGGGCATGCTTCTATCACATTATGTTTCCACACATTATGGGGCATGCTGTTATTACATTGTGTTTCCACACCCTATGAGGCATGCTGCTATCACATTATGTTTCCTCACATTATGGGGCATGCTGCTATCACATTATGCTTCCACACATTAAGGGGCATGCTGCTATCACATCATGTTTCCACACATTATGGGGCATGCTGCTGTCACATTATGTTTCCACACATTATGGGGCATGCTGCTATCACATTATGTTTCCAAACATTATGAGGCATGCTGCTATCACATTATGTTCCACACATTATGAGGCATGCTGCTATCACATTATGTTTCCACACATTATGGGGCACGCTGCTATCACATTATGTTTCCACACATTATGGGGCATGCTGCTATCACTTTATGTTTCCACACATTATGGGGCATGCTGCTATTACATTGTGTTTCCACACATTATGGGGCATGCTGCTATCACATTATGTGTCCTCACATATGGGGCATGGTGCTATCACACTATGTTTCCACACATTATGGGGCATGCTGCTAACACATTATGTTTCCACACATTATGGAGCATGCTGCTATCACATTATGTTTCCACACATTATGGGGCATGCTGCTATCACATTATGTTTCCACACATTATGGGGCATGCTGCTATTTCATTGTGTTTCCACACATTATGGGGCATGCTGCTATCACATTATGTGTCCTCACATTAAGGGTCATGCTGCTATCACACTATGTTTCCACACATTATGGGGCATGCTGCTTTCACATTATGTTTCCTCACCTTATGGGGCATGCTGCTTTCACATTATGTTTCCTCACATTATTTGGCATGCTGCTATCACATTATGTTTCCACACATTATGGGGCATGCTTCTAACACATTATGTTTCCTCACATTATGGGGCATGCTGCTAATACATTATGTTTCCACACATTATGGGGCATGCTGCTATCACTTTATGTTTCCTCACATTATGGGGCATGCTGCTATCACATTATGTTTCCACACATTATGGGTCATGCTGCTATTACATTGTGTTTTCACACCTTATGAGGCATGCTGCTATCACATTATGTTTCCTCACATTATGGGGCATGCTGCTATCACATTATGCTTCCACACATTATGGGGCATGCTGCTATCACATTATGTTTCCAAACATTATGGAGCATGCTGCTATCACATTATGTTTCCACACATTATGGGGCATGCTGCTATCACATTATGTTTCCACACATTATGAGGCATGCTGCTATCACATTATGTTCGACACATTATGAGGCATACTGCTATCACATTATGTTTCCACACATTATGGGGCATGCTGCTATCACATTATGTTTCCACACATTATGGGGCATGCTGCTATCACATTATATTTCCTCACATTATGAGGCATGCTGCTACCACATTATGTGTCCTCACATTATGGGGCATGCTGCTCTCACATTATGTTTCCACACATTATGGGGCATGCTGCTATCACATTATGTTTCCTCACATTATGGGGCATGCTGCTATCACACTATGTTTCCACGCATTATGGGGCATGCTGCTTTCACATTATGTTTCATCACATTATGGGGCATGCTGCTATCACATTATGTTTCCACACATTATGGGGCATGCTTCTATCACATTATGTTTCCTCACATTATGGGGCATGCTGCTAACACATTATGTTTCCACACATTATGGGGCATACTACTATCACATTATGTTTCCTCACATTATGGGGCATGCTGCTATCACATTATGTTTCCACATATTATCGGGCATGCTGCTATTACATTGTGTTTCCACACATTATGAGGCATGCTGCTATCACATTATGTTTCCTCACATTATGGGGCATGCTGTTATCACATTATGCTTCCACACATTATGGGGCATGCTGCTATTACATTATGTTTCCACACATTATGGGGCATGCTGCTATCACATTATGTTTCCACACATTATGGGGCATGCTGCTATCACATTATGTTTCCACACATTATGGGTTGCTGCTATCACATTATGTTTCCACACATTATGGGGCATGCTGCTATCACATTATGTTCCACACATTATGAGGCATGCTGCTATCACATTATGTTTCCATACATTGTGGGGCACGCTGCTAACACATTATGTTTCCACACATTATGGAGCATGCTGCTATCACATTATGTGTCCTCACATTATGGGGCATGCTGCTATCATATTATGTTTCCACACATTATGGGGCATGCTGCTATCACATTATGTTTCCTTACATTATGAGGCATGCTGCTATCATACTATGTTTCCACACATTATGGGGCATGCTGCTATCACATTTTGTTTTCTCACGTTATGAGGCATGCTGCTATCAGATTATGCTTCCACACATTATGGGGCATGCTGCTATCACATTATGTTTCCACACATTATGGGGCATGCTGTTATCACATTATGTTTCAACACATTATGGTGCATGCTGCTAACACATTATGTTTCCACACATTATGGAGCATGCTGCTATCACATTATGTTTCCTCACATTATGAGGCATGCTGCTTTCACATTATGTTTCCGCACATTATGGGGCATGCTGCTATTGCATTGTGTTTCCATACATTATGGGGCATGCTGCTATCAAATTATGTTTCCTCACATTATGGGTCATGCTGCTATCACATTATGTTTCCACACATTATGGGGCATGCTGCTATTACATTGTGTTTCCACACATTATGAGGCATGCTGCTATCACATTATGTTTCCTCACATTATGGGGCATGCTGCTATCACATTATGTTTCCACACATTATGGGGCATGCTGCTATCACATTATGCTTCCACATATTATGGGTCATGCTGCTATCACATTATGTTTCCACGCATTATGGCGCATGCTGCTCTTACATTATTTTTCCACACATTATGGGGCATGCTGCAATGACATTATGTTTCCACACATTAAGGGGCATGCTGCTATCACATTATGTTTCCACACATTATGGGGTCTGCTGCTATCACATTATGCTTCCACATATTATGGGTCATGCTGCTATCACATTATGTTTCCTCACATTATGGGGCATGCTGCTATCACATTATGTTTCCACACATTATGGGGCATGCAGCTATCACATTATGTTTCCTCACATTATGGGGCATGCTGTTATCACACTGTGTTTCCACACATTATGGGGCATGCTGCTATCACATTATGTTTCCTCACATTATGGGGCATGCTGCTCTCACATTATGTTTCATCACATTACGGGGCATGCTGCTATAACATTATGCTTCCAAACATTATGGGGCATGCTTCTATCACATTATGTTTCCATACATTATGGGGCATGCTGCTATCACATTATGTTTCCTCACATTAAGGGGCATGCTGCTATCACATTATGTTTCCACACATTATGGGGCATGCTGCTATCACATTATGTTTCCTCACATTATGGGGCATGCTGCTATCACATTATGTTTCCACACATTATGGGGCATGTTGCTATCACATTATGTTTCCTCACATTATGGGCTTGCTGCTATCACACTATGTTTCCACACATTATGGGGCATGCTGCTATCACATTATGTTTCCTCACATTATGGGGCATGCTGCTATCACATTATGTTTCCACACATTATGGGGCATGCTGCTATCACATTATGTTTCCACACATTATGGGGCATGCTGCTTTCACATTATGTTTCCTCACATTATGGGGCATGCTGCTATCACACTATGTTTCCACACATTATGGGGCATGCTGCTATCACATTATGTTTCATCACATTATGGGGCATGCTGCTATCACATTATGTTTCCACACATTATGGGGCATGCTGCTATCACATTATGTTCCACACATTATGAGGCATGCTGCTATCACATTATGTCTCCACACATTATGGGGCATGCTGCTATCACATTATGTTTCCACACATTATGGGACATGCTGCTATCACATTATGTTTCCTCACATTATGGGGCATGCTGCTATCACATTATGTTCCACACATTATGTGGCATGCTGCTATCACGTTATGCTTCCACACATTATGGGGCATGCTGCTATCACATTATGTTTCCTCACATTATGAGGCATGCTGCTATCACCTACACAATCTTTCAATACACTATGTGGTATTCTGCTTCTCACCCACATAATCTTTCTACATATTCTGTGCTATGTTTCTATATCCCACTATATCACTGTACCCATTATCTGGCAAGCTGCTGTCACCCACATTATATTACCACAGATTCTGCAGTATACTGCTGTCACCCATTCTATCTTTTTACACTTTCTGTGGTATGCTGCTGTCACCCACATTAAGTTTGCACACATTCTGTGGAATGCTGCTGTCACCCACAGTATATTTCCATCTTGCACAGTAACCTGATGTCATGTCTACCAGCTTGCCAGCACTAATAGTGTAGTTTAGTTATCCACAGTATCCTACCTTCAATCTGAGGGAACCAGAGTTAGATGTACCATCCCACTGACATTTACAGCATCTTGCTATTCTTTATATTTTCTTGCTCTCAAACACTGAGTACCAGTACTGATTGACCTACAGCACATCAGCAAGTCAAATGGCATCAGAAGTACTCAATCCACATATATAAACCTTATTTACAACATCAACAGAATGGTGTGGAGGGGCAGGTATGTTTCTCAGAGGATACTACTGCACTGAAAAAGACTCCCCATCCACATTAAATAAAGTTAATCCCTGTCCATAATAGTCTGCAACTTGAATCTATGCTTAGGTAATAGAAAATGTACCCCATGACTGCCCCCTATTCTCCTAATGGGCAGAGGCAGTTTCTGAAGTCGTTACTGCTGTATGGGTCCTCTCGAATTATATATGGTATGATCCTGGTTATTCTCAGCAGGGATAACATATAATTATCAACCATTAGATGGGTAAAGCCAAATCAATACAAAACAGGATAGGTTAATTCAAGCACCGAAAGGGAAAGTGGCTAAGTTTAAAAAGGCCTGCCAAGTATAGCTAACATAATACTTATTACTGTGCAGTCCATCCTATAATCACACACGGTCCTCTGCTGTTAATCATAGTAATATATGACCCTGCACTTTATCCTATACTCACAGGATATCCTATTATTGTTCAAACTAGAGTATGACTGTGTACTCCATCTTATAATCCCTCAGTTTTCTGTTGTTAGTCATATTATTATATGATGTTGCATTTCATCCTATACTCACAGAGTATCCTGTTGTTGTTCATAGTACTATAGGGCTGTGCACTACATCCTGTAATCACATGCCCTACTCTGCTGTCAGTCATAGTAATATACAGCTATCCACTGCATCCTACACTCACATATGGTACCCTTTAGGTCAGAATGGTAACTTGCAAACATATACTGTGTGCTGTACTGTAATTTCCTATCCTGCTTTCAGTCTGTCAGTCATAGTAAGCTATGGTCATGTATGTTTCCTCCATTCACATGTGCTATCCTGCCATCAGTTATAGTAAACAGTGACTATGAACTGAGCACTGTACACATGTGTAGTATTCTGCTGTCATTCAGAGTAACCTGTAACAAAGCACAGCATCCTATAAAAACAGGTAGTTGTCTGTCACTGTAACTTGTAGCCAAACACTGCATCCAGTAATAACATGTAGCATCTTGCTATCAGGCATAGTATTCAACAACAATTCACTGCACCCTATAGTTAGACCCAACACTCTGCTTCAGTCATACAACCACACACTACCCTCCACACTCACAAGTACTATCCTGCTGTCAGACTTAGTAACCTGTGAACATACATTGTATCCTATAGTTAAATGCTGTACTCTGCTTCAGTAATACAAGTATACACTGTATTTTAGACTCACAAGCAGTATTCTGCTGCCAGTCACATTAACATGTGACCATACAATGCATCCTATACTCACATGTCATACTCTGTTTTCCATCATGGTAGTATATAACCATTCATTGCATGCTATACAAATGTGTAATTTCTTGCATTCAGTCATAGTACCCATGACCATTTGCTGCATCTTGTACTCATGTATACTATCCTGATATAAGTTACAGCAGCATACAATCATGCCCTGTATCCTCTATTCATGTAGTATACAATGGTCGGTTCTAAGAACCTACAGTCAACCACTGTATCCTGTATTTATGCAGTATCCTATTGTCAGTAATAATAACCTATGGCCAAACATTACATGTTATGATCATGCATACTATGCTGTTCTCAGTCATAGTAACCAGCTATCCGCAATGCATCCTATGATTACACATGCAGTATACCCTGTTCTCAGTGGCAGTAGTATTCAACCATGCACTACATCTAATAATCACTTATGTACTGTACCTAGATGTCAGTCATAAAATCATACAACCTTCTGCTGAATGATGTACTTATATGTAGCAACATGACGTAAGTTTCAGCAGCATACAATCATGACCTGCATTCTCTAGAATTCATGTAGAATGCAACTGTTTGTTATTAAAAACCTAAATTCAAGCACTGCACCATGTATTCATGCTGTATCCTACTGCTGATAATACTTTAAGCCACAAAATACATTTTCTAATCACACAGTGCTCTATTCTCAGTCATACTAACCAGCTACCCACAATGCATCCTGTAATTATGCATGGACTGTACCCTACTGTCAGTCATAAAAGCCTACCACTGTCTGCTGCAGCATGTACTTACATGCAGTACTCTGCTGTCATTTATAGTAAGCTATGACTATGCACTGCATTCTGTTCTTACATACAGCATTATGTTGTGTGATGTCATGTTAGCATTGTTTGTAATGGTACATAATGATACACAGCATCTCACAATCACCCACAGTAACATGTATAAGTCTATGATATCCTGTTCTTACACCTGTTATGCCACTGTTTCTCATAAAACTCTGCCATTGTTCATGCAGTCATGTGGTTGGCCAGACTGTCCTCCTGCCATTCACTATGTTGTGCTGTCACACTTGATACAGTGCTATCACTAACAGCAGCCTACACTACAGACAAAATCCTGTTGTCACTCCTAGTATTCTGTTCTCATGCTTAGTGTGCTGTAATCACTTGTTATTATCACTGCTTTGTTGTGACCTACATAATTCTGCATTCATTGCCAGTATTACCAACAATATTCTCTTGATGCCCACAGCTTAAGAGCTGTCTCATAAGGTGACATGCTTTAATGTCCAGTATGTTGTTGTCAACAACATTATCTCAGTGACAGCCCCTGCACCATGAATTTACCCACAGGACAATGCTTGTCTGCATAGCATGTTGATGCTGTTTGTAGTACTTTGCTGTGTTCCATAGTATCCTACTGCCACAGGTGCATTCTAACTTGCTAGTTTACGGGGCCTTGTATGTTAACATATGTACTGTGCCTGTAACCTGGTACCCTCCCAAGGAAATGTATGCATTGCTAGACAATTTTATAAAATCCAAGGTTATTCCCCAAACACCTGAGTGCAGGGTGATTTCCCCTGGGCCTGTTTACTTAATATAACATCCTCTGTAGTCAGATGACCTCAGAGGGGGGTTGATATTTTGTGAAATAGTCCACTGCTGTTGAGAGACTCATTTAATATATACTGTTATGTCTTCAGTAGGATCAGTCATCATAGTCACTACTATATCTTGTATGCAATGTTAGAATAGCTTTTCCTTGCTATTCCACAGAGTCTGTTTAAGCTGCTTTATTTTTTCTGTTACACAGAACCAGACACTGATATTCATTATGATCATTATTATTTTTGAAACCAATGCTCTCATACTTGCCGGGACTTGTTTGTCTTACTCTGCTTTTGACTCTAGATACTCTAATAGGTGCTTGTAAGAATGTATACACTTTCTACGAGTATTTAGTGTTTCTTAACACATCTAAGTTTTTTGTTGTTTTAAATACATACACTATGATTTAAAATTATCATTTATTTACAGCTGCAGTGATGTTTTCTGAGATTTGTATATAATATGCACTAAGTGCTGAAGTCAAAGTCCCATGTTGTGGCATTTTATTACTTTCTATTCTCCAAGGACATGCAAAAATATGTAACCATTGTTTTATTATCTTTCATGGGAAACAAATGCTAATTAAATATATTTACCATTACCTTCTTGTGTGAATGAATAACTCAGAAGAAGAAATTCACAACACGGTAATTGTGCTACACAATTACATTCAGTAATAATTCAAGAAGATTTTTATTACTTTTTAATGCAAGCCTATATATCATTATTATACTTAGATATTTACTTAAAAAGATGTCCATTGTACTTCAGAGGGCCATTTTTCCAGGTGTAAAAGATATCTTTCCTATTGCTAATGACAATATTTAACATATTTAATGGTAAAAATACTACAATTACTTATAAAGTCAAAAAGTTTAAAAATAGCAATATAATATGTTGATAATAATAATTTTTATTGAGTAAATTAGGATATTAAACAAAGCCCTATGATGTATGGATTCATGCCAGTTCAAAATATTCCCACAACCCAAAGTATTTCATTAAGAAACATACGCAAATTGTTCAAAAAAAAACATTGGTTATTTGTAGACAAAAGCCAAAGAAGAAATTAAACACTGAATTAGGAGTACAATGGGCCTTTTCTAGTGATTTACTGCAGATTATACAACGACCCCCAATTAATATTGTAAAATGTGCATGCTGATTGGTCAGCATGCACGTTGTAAATCAGAGTTATACTAATGGAAAAAGGTCCAATCGCCTGGACTTTTTCCATTAGTATAACTCTTTTTTTAAAACAACGGAGAACTCAAGATCTCCGTTGCTTTTTACACACTGACAGCTTTAAAAAATGTAACGGAGATCTTCCTATCTCCGTTGCTTTTTATAAAGGTGTCTTGCTATGTTAAATGGGTTTAACATAGCGAGACAGTTTGTAAAAAGCAACGGAGATCTTGCTTTCTCCGTTGCTTTTGCCCATAGCTCTGATGTACTGCATAAGTATACGCATGTGCAGTACATCAGAACTGCCACAGAATACCAGACAGCTGTGGAAGGGCAGCAAGGAGGCATTATACAATGCCATTATTTAAGAAAAATAATTATTTTTTCTTAAATAATGTCATTATAAACAACCTAGAAGGATGTAAGCTACCTGTTCTGCCACAACAGTGCAGACCACAAACCCTCTAGTGTTTAAAAGATAATTTTTTTTTTTTTTCTGAACAAGTGCCTGAAACTAGAAAACTGGCTAGTTATAAGAAAAAAAAGAAGGCTTCCCTCAAACACAGAAGGGCTTGGGGCCAAATAGTCTGTACCACTTAACAAGAAAGGCTATAATATATAGTATAATAGCAATAACCCACTTCTGGGTGTGGGTAATGCTGGATTTACCCACGGTTGTCTTTGTTTGGCCACTCGGGCTCGGGCTTCGCCCTCGTGACCAAACCACACTAACCGTGGGTAAATCCAGCATTACCCACTCTCAGGCGTGGGTTATTGCTATATTAGAACATGCCCACTGCCATCAGATGTTTCTTTGCTGTGGGCATAAATGTTCTTGAAAAGTAAACTTGAATTTATTTTACTTTTTCAGCAGTAACTCTGTAGTATAGAGGAATGGACCAATTACTACAGCCCAGATGACTTGAGGATATCTAGTGGCTCAGGTGTGAATATCCACTGGGGGAGGGGTAGGAAAGATCATTTTTTTTCTGGCTCAACTACATAGGGATTTCTGTCTATGGTGTAAATACCTGTTGTCTGTCAGCCTGGGACCACATGATCAACAGACCTTGATGCTTTGCCAGAGATGGTCTTCATTTGTCACCCCTGGGATTTTGGCTACTGGCTAAGGCTCTTGACACCCCCATAGTGCCTTTTTAGGCAGTGTCTCAATAACAAAATTCTCAATGTAAAAACTCCATCTAAACACAACCTCAGGGTTATGCTGCTAAACGCTAGAAGTCTCAACATAAAACTGCTCTCACTGAAGCAGTCCTCACCTTGGAAGACGCAGATATTTGTTGCAGTCACGGAGACCAGGTTCAAGGCTGTGGAGAGCACTCCAATCATACAGGGTTACACCTCCCTCCACACATTCAGACCTCAAACTGAAGGTGTGAAAACTAAAGGAGGTGGTGTATCAGTATTCATTAAAGATAAATACACCTCCAGATTGGTTAAACAGTATGACTCCCTGGAGACACTTCAGGTGCAAATAGCTGCTGGTAGGACACCTATTCAAGTCATTGCCAGTTACAGGACCTCCTACATGAATCAGGACACCTACTCTGCCTATTTGGATCTACTTGAGTCTATCAAGATACATCCAAACACCATGGTTTTGGGTGACTTTACTCATTCATTGACTGGGAAAATTTTTCTTGCTCAAACACACTTGCGCAAAGGCTCCTTGACTTCGTTAACTCCAATGCCATGGACCAGCTGGTTGACACCCGCACAAGGGGTGCCAACATTCTGTATCTGGTGCTCAACAATATGGGGGACCACTGTAGCACCATCACTGTAAGGTCCTCCCTGGTGAGATCTGACCACAAAGCAGTCTTGTTCAAAGTAACTATCACACCTAACCCCACCCTAACAGCAATTAACTAAAAAAACTTCTCCAAAGCAGATTATAACCTCTTACAGGTTGGCATAAATAGTTTCATTGCACCTCCTCCCTCAGATGGAACTGGTGACTATGCCAAGCTCTATACCAAAGCTTTATACAAACACCTGTATAACTGCATTGACTCAGCCATACTGGATATCACCAATACAAGCTCCTCAAGGAAGAGCAAACTTGCCTGGTGGGCAACTGCCATTAACAGGCTTTACTATAAGAGGAAGAAATTGTTGTCTAAGAGTAAGAGGGAGTGAGCCCTGCTAAACTGGAAACACTCCCTCCTCAGCTTAAGCAAGCAAATAAGACCTACTGTGAAGTCCTCCAAAGCAAACTATGAGTCCGAATTACCTTCCTCGACAAAGGACAACCACAAGGCATTCTATAGTTACATCTGTAACCTAAAAGGAAAGGCCTAGATTTGTGCAGAACTGGTAGTTAATGATTCCACATATACTGAACATGTGGACATAGCTAACCCGTTGGCAGACAAACTTTTTGAAAATTTCACTTCCCTGTCCCCGCCACACGTAGCCCATGATATCCCTACCACTGGTCCCCTACCTTGTGTCTCTAAAGAGCAGGTTATAAATGCCAAAAACACAGCATCCATGGGACCTGATAACATCCAATGCTGCATTCTACATGTGCTGCAATGTGAATTAGCAACACCATTGGGTACTCTTTTCAATCATAGTCTAAGAACCAGCTTCATACCAGCTGAATGGAAAACATTTACCATTATTTCCTTGGACAAAGCTAGGGCTTCTACTAACCCTGGAAAGTATAGAACTATTAGCCTGACTAGCCTTATTTGCAAGGCCATGGAGTGAATCATCATGGACCTTATCAAGAAAGATATACATAATCTCCAAACACTTGACCCTACTCAGTTTAGATATGCCAAAGGGAGATTATCTCTATTAAACCGGGTGGACTTCTTTGAGACAGTCACCAAAACCCTGGACAAGAGGAAATCTGTGCATACAGCCTACCTGGACTTAGCCATGGCATTTGACACTATCACCCACTCATGCATCATTGATAAACTTACCAAACTAGGCACCGACCTTTATATTGTTAGATGGGTCACTAAATGGCTCACTGATAGAACTCATTCAGTCAAAATAGTGGAATCCACCTCCAACAGCTGACCTGTAACCAGTGGTGGTCCACAGGGATCAGTCCTGGTACCTCTACTGTTTGTAATCTATTTCTCCAAAGTACAAGCAAAAACTAAAGGTCTGTGGATTACAAAAATGTGCTGATAACTGCAAACTGGGAGTGGTCATAGAATCTCTAAAGGATGTCAACACAAACAAATGATTGGTACCAAAGACATGGCCATAAACTCAATGCAAAACATGTATTATCATTCCTTTCAGTAAAAGCGATGTTCCTGCTAACTACCATATCAATAGCAACACCTTAAGTATGCACTGAGTGGTGAGAGACCTGGGCACACAGGTTTAGAGCAACCTTACCTTTGACCACCATGTCTCCAAAGTGGTAAGAAGGGCATTCTATATTACTCATATCATAAGTAAGATCATTGCCTCCAGAAAAAAAAGAAGTTATTACCTCTCTATACTCTTCATTCATCAGGCCAATACTTGAGTACAATGTCCCTTTTGGTATGTACCTTTCTAAGCACCTGCAGCTTTTGTTGAAACCACAAAGGTTCCTCACAAGGAAAATTCAAGGTCTTCACCATCTCTCCTATGGGGATTGTCTGAAATTACTGTCACTTTGTTCTGTTTTATACAGACTACTCAGAGGTGATCTCTGCCTTGCATATAAGGCAGTCTCTGACCCTGCGTTATTGGGAATGCTTAATTTCCAAAAGTCCAATGGTACACAAGTTACTCACTCTAAAGACCATAACCTGGTATGTGACATTAAAAAAAATTGCTGAAGGGACAGATTTGTCTCCCAGAGTTTATCGCACCTTTGGAACAGACTTCAGCTTCATGTCAAACAGAGGACCTCATTGAGCCTCTTCAAACATAATCTGGATGATTAGATGGGTGACCATAAATTCACCCCAGGGGTTCCACCTGTGTCCCTGGTGGACAGAGACAATAGGTGCTGTTATTGGTAATAAGGATAAGAACTTTGCTAGGCCTGTAAAGGCCAAGGGCTATTAGCCTAGTAACTTCCCATGATCCTATGATCAGGTACATTTACAATGATGGGTATGCACTGCAATCTCAAGATGGATTGCTAGTTAAAAATAGGCATTGGGGGCATTACAGCTGGGTACCATTGCCTGCAGTAATGCACATGATATCTCCAATTCTGATCATTTCAGGCATACCAAAGAATCCTTCCTCATGTGCAGGATTGCATAAATGATGCTGCAGGCTGCTGTGTTCTACTTCTCCTCCCTAACATACCATTGGTGCAATCCTAGCCCAGGGGGATAGTACTGGTGACACTAGCTGGGGGCATGCAAGTGGTGGGGGAAAATTTAGCTTACTTTTTCAGATTCATCTTTGTGCCTTCATCAGATAATACAGTTGGGAAAAGAAACCAGGTATATATTTTCATATGTTAGTAGGTTCATAGGTGTGTACTAGGCTAATGACCCTGGAGCCTATATAAGCCTAGCCCAAGAAGATTCCCTGGCATCATGCCACCTGAAGTTAGTTCCCAGTGCCCCTGTCAAGCAAGGCCACTGAGGTGATCCCCGTGGGGAACTGCTGCCCGAAGTTGGTTTCCAGTGCCCCTGTCAAGCAAGGCCATTGAAGTGATCCCCGGGGTGAACTGCCTATTGCCCATCCACTCATCAAGATTTCTCTTGAAAAGGGCCAGTGAAGTGTTCTGCTTGATGTGAATGGGAAGTTTGTTCCAAAGTATGGGAAGTCTCTGGGTTAGTAACCTGTCCCTACAGCATGTTCTGTTTATTGTGGTAATGAGGTTTTTGTCCCTGGAGCGTGTGGCATGGAGGGATTGGGATTTCATTAGGTGTAGCATATCTAACAGATCTGGGACAGACATGGCTTTGTAGGTCAAGCAGAGATCGCCTCTAAGTAGGTGATATGAGACAGAGTATAGCTGGAGTTTTTTGAGTCTGTCCATATAGGGCATATTTCTAAGGCCTAAGATCCTCTTAGTTAGGTATTTTTGTGGCCTTTCCAGTTGTTGTAGGTGTCTAGTGAGGTACATACCAAATAGGGCATTATATTCCATCACAGGTCTAATGTGGGATGAGTAAAGAGGGATTGTAACCTCTTTCTTCCTGGATGAGAAACCTTTTGTATTGAGATGTGCTACATAGAAAGACTTTCTGAACACTGTGGCAATGTGGTTATCAAAGGAAAGGTTGCTGTCAAACTGTGTCCCCAGGTCTGTTATCACACCTTCAGTGTTTATGGACTACTACCTATGTGGTAGTTCATGGACACCAGATTTTTCCCAAAGGGAATGACAATGCAGTGTTTGGCATTGAGCTGAAGACCATGGTTCTGGCACCAGTCATCGGACTCAGTCAGGCCTTGTTGTAGGATGTCTACATCAGTTGGAGAATCAATAATGGCTCCCAGTTTGCAGTCATTTGTGAACTTGGTCAAGCAGAGTCCCTTTCTGTTGGCTTGGACTTCTGGGAAGGAGATGCCAAACAGGAGAGGACCTAGGACCAATCCCTGTAGAATGCCACTTGTAACTGGTCAGTAGTCAGATTTAAAGTCAGCTACTTTTACAGTGTGGATTCTATCAGTGAGCCAGTTGGCAACCTATCTTATGAAATAAGGGTTTATGCCTAGTTTAGTGGGTCTATCTATGATTCCTGAGTGAGGGATGGTGTCAAAGGCCTTGGCAAGATCTAGGTAGGCTGTGTGAACTACCCTGCCCTCATCCACAGCTCTGGTGACAAACTCAAAAAAGTCTATCAGGTTGAGCAGGCATGATCTACCCTTCACAAACCCAAACTGTGTGGGGTCCAGAGTTTGGAGATTCCCTATGTCCCTGCTAATAAGGTCCATGATGATGCACTCCATAGCCTTACATATCAGACTGATCAGGCTAATGGGACGGTAGTTCCAAGGGTCTATGTTCGGTCCCCCTTTGTGGAATGGGATGACCGTAGCAGTGCACCATTCAGTAGGAACAAAGCCTGAAATGAGACTGTGATTGAAGATGGTACTCAGATGTGGTGCCAGTTCATTTTGTAGTTAATATAGAACACAACCCAGGATATTATCAGATCCCATGGAAGCTGTATTCTTGGCTTTGGACAGTGCATTTTTTACTTGTGCAGCCGTGATGATAGGGACTTGGTATTCCTCAGGTATTGTGATTGGCCCTTCAGGGGATGAAAGGGGGATAAAGTTTGCACTGGCCAATATGTTGGCAATATCAGTTGGTTCTGTATATGTATTGCTATTGTGCTGTAACTTAGAGCAGATCTGCGTCTTGCCATGTAGATTCTTGACATAGCTATAGAATGTCTTGTGGTTGTCTTTAGAATCTGCAGCAATTTTGTTTTCATAGCTAGCTTTAGATGATTTGATGAGGGATCTCAGTTTTTTGCTGAGGCTAACAAGGGAGTTTTTCCAGTCTTGAGATTTCACTCTTTTCTGCAACAGTTTTTTCCTTCTGTTGTAGAGTTTATTTATGGTAGGACACCACCAGATTAGCTTCCTTTTCTTGGAGGAGAACATCTTGGTTCTGTTTGGTATGGCCGGTTCCATGCACTTGTGTATGTACTCATACAGTGCATTGATGTATGATTCAGCAGTCATGCACCTATTTTCCATTTGCGTGGGTATAGTGAAGTTTGCAACCTCTGTTGTTAGAAGCCCAAAATTGGCTTTGGAGAAGTTTTTTATGGTGGTTTCCTTTAGTTTGGGTGTGGGTGGGATGTGGATGTCCATGGTGATAAGCTTGTGGTCAGATCTGACCAGGGAGGAATTGGTTTTAGGTGTAGAGCAACGGTTGCCCATATTGGTAATGACCAGGTCAAGGACGTTTCTACCCCTGATAGGGGTAAGAATGAGTTGGTCCAGGGCACTGGAGTTAATGAATTCCAGAAAACGTTGAGCAAGTGTATTGGTACATGAGTAATTTTCCCAGTTAATGGATAAGTAGTTAAGGTCTCCCAGTATAAGGATATTGGGTTGTACCCTAATATTTTCCAGTGTGTTTAGGAATGTGGAGTGAGAGTCTTGGGACATGTTGCGGGATCTATAGCAGGCTACAACCTGGATTGTAGTTTTACCCAGTGTTAGCTGTGCCTGAAGTATCTCTGATGGGTTATGTTGGGCTACTTATCTGGAGGTGTACATATCTTTTATGAATATAGAGACACCTCCACCTTTAGTGTTTTGATCTGGATAAGGGGGATGAAAGGTGTGGTATGAATTATAGCCTGGTAGTGCTGAGGTGCTCTCCAGAGCCTTGAACCAGGTCTCAGTCACTGCACAGATGTTGATGTTCTCCAATTTAAGGAATGCTTTGAGTGAGTGCATTTTGAGATTTAGGCTTCTAGCATTGAGTAGCATAACCCTCAGATTTTGTTTGGTTGTAACTGTTATGGGGGTAATTTTGTCTTCAGGACATTGCCTAAAAAAAGCACTATATGGGGTAGCAAGAGTCTTGGTCAGTATCCTGAATCCCAGGGTTGACAGGTGCAGCCCATCTCTGGTGAAGCATCGAGGCCTGTCGATCATGTCATCCCAGGCATACATATACTGGATCCCCTTAGAATGACACCAGACACTTAGCCGATTGTTAAAGTCAATCATTTTCTGTTTGTATTGAGGTATCATTCTGAGTGACAGTAGGATGCTACTCAGAGCTAGGGTCACACCTGCCTTGCCTACAAGATCGGAGAGCTCCTCTATGTCTCTTTTCATGTAGTCCAGGGATGTACATCTCAGGTCGTTCTCACCAACATGGACAATGTCAAAGACATACTTGTACCTGTTGTGGAGTGACCTAAGTGATTGTGTTATGTGGCGGATCTGGACACCTGACAGGCAGCTGACCGTAACTTTCTCCTTATTCAGCCTAGTAAGTGGGGCATCAGTGTGCCTTACTATTGAGTCACCTATGGTGTATTGGGTAGGTTGTTTTGCCATAGGGGCTTAGGTTGAGTGTCACACTGTTTATGTGAGCTATGTTTTTCATGGTTTGTGCTGGGATGTGGTGGTTGTTTGCGTTTCTGCCTCAGAGGTCTATTTTGTTTGGGCAGATTTTTATTGAGAGCCTCCACAAAAGTAGGTGTGTGTTTTGTGTTACTATGTGAGGGCTATAGAGGTGTATGTTCTGGGGGACTATGTGTTGAATGTGGTGTGGCGTAGGTGTTAACATTCTCTTCTTGACTGGCTAATCCAGTCTTGGCTGGAGAGTGCTTGGCTTCCAGTTTGGCTATATATGTGCATCTTTCACAAGTCATACTATTGGGAGGTAAGAGGAGGGGGGTTGTCCATGTACATGAGGCAGTTGCTACATTGCCCCAGGATGCCCAAGTTCTCCAGGTTGACAGGAGAAAGCATAGGGAACTGACGTTTAAACATGCTTGGTTAGATGCTCAATATATTAAGTACTGGAGCTGTTATCTTACTTTCCTTTGTGGATAGTTTAGTGTTGGTATGTATGCTACAGTAAATGCTGCAATTAATTCTGAGCAAGTGCTGGTATTAAAGTATCTAGTTTGAGTGCAAAAATGTGAAAGCTAGCAAGATCTATTTAACTGTAGCTGCCAAACAAGCTTTGTGCCTCATAAATGGAGAATAGCAATAGTCATCCCTCTGTACAAAGGTGGACCATCTACAGACCCTGGAAACTACAGACTCATAAGTCTCACTAATCTCATATGCAAAGCCATGGAAAAAATCATCATGAAAATGATATATAATGATATATTAAACCCCCAGACACTGAACTCAACCCAGTTTGGTTTCATCAAGGGCAATTCATGCTTACTCAACCTGGTGGACTTCTTTGAGAAGGTCACCAATGAAATGGATGATGGCAAAATGGTTCACACTGCCTACTTTGACCTGGCCAAGGCATTTGACACAATACTCTACTTGGGCATTGCTGACAAACTCAAGAGGTTAGGTACAAACCCGTATGCCATCCGGTGGATAGCCAACTGGCTTACAGACAGGAACCAGGAATTTAGAATGGGGGATAAAGATCCATACCACCTCGCCTTCCCTGTCACTGTCGGTAAAGTTTATATAAATTAAATAAGTATGGGAAGCATTCCCATAGCGTATTAATCCCATGCCATCCTATCCTGCATTGTAGGCAGAACAAAATAGTATCTTTTTAAACAGGCACAAGGCAAGTGATTCCTAACCGGTGACATAACATAAAACACTTGGAATCTTGTGTCATTGTCTAACAGACCATAATAAGCAATCAAGTAACTTATTATCTTTTAAACCCATCTCTGTTTCACCACTCTACCACTGCACCAAACCATTCTTATCCTACAAACCTCCACTCTTCCACGTTCTTTTCCTTATCTTATTACACTCCACGTTCAACCATAACTGCATCTTATTGTGTGTATTATAAATAGAAAATGCTTCTTTGAAAAGAAAAAAATATTTTAGGGGGTTGTATCTATATTTCAAAGTCTCCTGAATTTGCTTTGTTACTTGTCCCATTTCTCAAAGAGCTACTGTAATTGTTTTCATAACTTGTTTGTTTTAAATCTTGCAACCTTGGGGAGATACACGTGGATTAGTATTCTACCCAGATTAAACAAAGAAAAAGAAAACGAAAAGGTAAGAAAACTTCATTCTGCTTTATTGGAAGGCATTTTGAGGAAAACATGCATTTCTGACAAAAGTGACAATGATATGTGAACTCTGTAACTAGACCAGTACCTTGCCAAGTAAAGCTTTTCAATATTTATAAGGCATAACAGAAATAATACAAAACACAAAGATATAGCTCACTTTATCAAGGTTTTTCTTCATATCTGAATGCTACTGATTTATGTCTAGAAACATATTTAACTAGACAATATCTGTATATGTCATAAGAGGTGTTTCAAAGGAAGACTCTGCTATGAAACAAAACACTTCACCTGTTTTAAGGCTAGGCACAAAATTATTCTGAGCATAGGATTTACAAACAAAAACATCTGAATTTACCCTCATAACATGAAGGCCTGCATAATCAGCAGATTTCCCATGAAAAAGCCATTATTTGTGATGTCATTTGGAAAGTTTATTCCCCACTGAGACTTTTCAGTATTGCCAAGCTAAATCCAAAACATTGCCAGACACAAATATATGTTCACTTTACTAAAGCTTATTTGTCTAGAAAGAGGTGATTATATAGAAGTGTTACGCATGCAATGGAGGGTATGTCTAAGCAAGTTTCCTAGTAAGAAAATCAATAAGGAATAAGAAATATAAATGAAAAACAAAATGGATGGGCAGATGCAATAGCTAACTCATGACATTAAATTAAAAAAAAAAAACTCATTCTGTGTACAATTCCTTTGTTGCATGCCTTAACCAATAACTAACTGCAATTCTGTCAGGCCATATTTTTAGGTTTGTGTACCTATCTTTCAGGATTATTATGCTGAAATGTGATGGTTAACTCTTTATTTTTTTAAACAGCAATTTTTGAACAGCTTGGCAATATTTTTAGTATACCAGTACAGCATGAAATAGTAAAAAGAAAGGAAATCTGTCCTGAGAGTCAATCACATGTTGCATGTTGCAGTACTCAAATTTGCACAACAATCCACCACATGTTGGCATGGGCTGATTCAAAGACACACATAGCATGATCGCTCTAAGCCACAAAATATCATGGCCAGCATATTATGCAAATAAACATAGAAATGGTATAGAAATGGGAATATTATTAAAATGTGGGTAATGGTAATTGCAAATTAAGATAAACAATGGGGCAGCATGAATCAAACGCATATTCATAACAGAGTTTCCTACTTCAGTAAAATCCTGTAGTTGCAGGAGAGAAACTGTAAAAATGTTCACATGATATTTGCCACTTTAGTAGACATGTATATGCATGAGGCTGTTTCTAAAGCTGGTTGCTATCATCTGTGGTGCCATTGGGTCATCCATCTTTGCCTAGTATGCCATGTTTTCCATGACATGGAAACAGTATAGCACTACCATGTGGGAAGAGGCACCATGCAGGATATGGTTGAGATGTGTTACTATCATATATAGGATTATAGAATGCAATAAATTACTATCCTTTTGGCTATGAAAGTATGTGTAAGAAATCTAAGCTACAAGTACCTTCCTGTGACCAAGGTGGACAAAATGGTTGCATCCCAAGAATCTGCTTCAAGGATACTCTGCTGTTTTCACAATGCCATGATATAACACGTGTAAGCATGTGGGTTTCCCACTCACTACAGAAGAGAGAAGTAACACCATGCAGGCATTTTATGACATAGCCTTTTCCATGAGGTACTAACAGTCATTCACAGTATCTGCATTGCCGTAAAGGCACCACCTGGGTAGCAGGGACAATGGTACATCAACCGGATGTATATCATATATTCAAAATTCCAAAATATCGAACACCATACGCTCAAACTTGGAATTTCAAAATATGATAACATCGAACAGTCAGAATAGCAAATTTTTTCCCAGGGAAAAAAATTGCTGTTCCGAGAAACATACACACAACACAACCACACCAAAATAAATAAACCACACACATGCACTTAACAAAACCCTACTTCTAACCCTAAACTAAACCGTACATACATTCCTATCTATCCACTAACCTTAACCCGCACCCTAACCCTAAGGTCCATAACTATCGCACCACAGTGGAGAAAGTAACGAAGCCATGGAATGGCCCACCAAAATTTTGCCCTAGGTAAGAATTCGATGTTCCGGGGCTTCGCTATTTTCATCCTTCGATGTAGTTGGTATGATATTATAACAATCAAAGTTTTGCAACTTTGATGTTATAATATAGACCCCATCAACCATAAGGGATTACATTTAATCAACTGTTGAGTGGTCTGCAATGCACACGGTATAATTTACAATGTTTCAGCTGGCCACCAAAGCAGTGCTCATAAGTCCTACATCTGGCACACGTTTGTCATATCAGTGACTTGTGTGGGCTGACATCCTACAGGGCCATCTTATTGCTGTGCAAGATATGCCCCTGAGCCATGGATAATGTCATTATTAAGAAACTCACAGACCATGGCAGAAAATGCACACAACACTACCCTGTCAGAGACTTGAATTATTGCTGAATTTGTGTTCAGATTGTTGAAGGCTCACTTCCATGGTTCAGATGTCTCTGATGATACCCTGCAGTACGACTCTGAAACATGCAGAAAACTATTTCCAGAATGTATGATATTACACACATGTTGGTATGCAAACAGATTCAACAGTGGAGAGACATTCAGGAGAAGGAAGTCCTGGAAGCAATAGAGGAAGAGGTGTTTGTTGAGGAACCTATGGAAGAGCTGCCTGGAGTACATGGCTATGTGAGTTGGAGGCAGGTGCAGTACACCATATTACGGCTACCAGTTTGTGTTTGGTTTATAACTGTGGCACAGATTAAACATAATATGCAAGTGAAATAACAATGCTTGTGATACAACACCGTATTTGTGTTATACCATGCATGGTCTAACCACACTGTGCATCAAATACAAGTTACCATTTAATAGAGTACTAAAGGCAGGGCACAGTTGTCATCATATGCACAGGTGGAGAGGGGCACAATAACAGTTTTACCTATGGACAGTGTCTGTGTTTCTATGTGGGGGAGGTCAGGGTGTAGGTCAATGCTGTGTCTGAGAGTGTGTGAGTTATAGGCAGGTGAGTGTAGTAGCTAGTAAAAATCATCATGGATGGGGTGGTAGCTCACCTTCATTGTGACCAGAAAGTAATGCACAGTACTGTGTGGGTGTGAGTGCACATGGACATATCCACAGAAGAAGACACACCACTGACAGGTCTATAACACCCCCATGATAATTGTGTGCAGACTGTGCACATCGCTGCCCTTGGGGAGCAGGTCTTGCAAAAGCCACAGGTAAAATCCATAGCATGCACATTAGATGAAGTGCTTCATAAGCACAAATGGGAGGATATGCCTCTAGTGGTCTCAGCATGAGCACCCCATTCACATTTGCATTTACAGCATCCCGCATTGACCTTAACACAGGATAGTGGTGTGGAGATGCTGCACTGTGTAACCAAGCCAGCACACCCCCACTTCTGTGTTTATCTTCCCCACCAGAGGTGGAGGTGGCCATAATGGGTGGTTGCATAGGCAAAACCACAGCATACAACCTTCCTGTATTGGCTTCCCATTATACTTCATAAATGGGCCAGGCCCTCCCTCAAATCATCAAACAGATCACGTTCAATAGCAACCAGCTCAGTTACAGCTACATTTGTCACTATTTGTTCCTTTTAATGTCCTTGTGAAATCAGTGAGTAGTGGCAATACAGACACACAGACTAGGAAGTGGACAGTAACCATGGAATTACTGATCATCAGGATGCTGGCCTCTTCTTCATCAATAAATATGGTAGGAACCAAGGATGACTCTTTTGCTAAGATTAGGGCACTCCATGTGCTGATGTGTCAGCTGCATCCTGTCTTGCTGTGGCATCCCAGGACTGAGAAGCAGACTGCATAGGCACGGGAGCTGTGTCCATGGAATAAGTTCATAGGTTCATAGATGTTTATTAGGCTAACAACCACAAGGGTCCTTTTAAGCTTAGCCATGCATCCCAAATCTCTGACAAGTTCTGGCACCCTTGATAAGTGTAAGCAGGGGCTTTGGAGATGTAACATTTACAAGCAGATACTTGGAGATGAACCATTTACAGTTTACCTATGTCCACTGGAGACATAGGTGCCAAGCAAGGGATGAATTTCCTGTTCCCCATCCAGTTGTCCAAGTTACACTTGTATTGAGTTAGGGAGAAACTCTGCTTCACTTGGATGGAGAGTCTGTTCCAGAGACAGGGTAGTCTCTGGAATACATACCTGTCTGTCCAGCAGGTCTTATTTAGATCAAAAGCAAGGTTTAAGTCTTTGAAATGGTTAATTCTAGTGCTGTTTGTTTGTGGATATACAGGAGGTCCATCAGAGTGGGATCTGACAATGCACTGTATGCCAGGCATAGATCTTTCCTCAACAGCCTGTAGGAGACAGAATACAGGGATAGGGCCTGGAAGCAGTATGCGTAGGACATTTTATTTATGCCCTGTATTCTTTTAGTGAGGATCCTCTGTAGATGTTCCAGTTGTTGGATATGCCTGGTTAGGTACATACCAAAGGGGGCATTGTACTCAATGATAGGCCCGATGAATGTCAAATACAGTGGAACAATGACTTGCTCGGACCTAGATGCCATACATCTGTTTATAAGTTGCTCAACATAGAATGATTTCCTCATTAATGTAGACATATGATGGTCAAAGGCTAGTGTCCCTAAGTCCCTAACAACTGGGTCAACTCTAAGGGCTGTGTTGTCAATATGATAGTTATCAGGAGTGGATGACTTCCCAAAGGATACTATTATAGCAATACCCTTGGCTGGCTGTAGGTAATGCTGGATTTACCCACGGTTGGTATGGTTTGATCTCAAGGGCAAAGCCTGAGTGACCAAACAAAGGAAACCATGGGTAAATCAGCATTACCCACACCCAGCCATGGGTTGCTGCTATCATACAGTGACATTATTTATGAAAAAATTAACTTACTTTTCTTAAATAATGTCTTTGTATAACAGAGTCATGGTGCTCTTTGGGGTTTTTCCCCATTATCAGGCGTTTTTGATGTACTGCGCATGCATATGGGACTTACATTCCCATGCTTGCACAGTACATCAGTGCTGTATAAAGGAAGCAATGGAGAAAGGAAGATCTTTGTTGCTTTTTTGTTTTGCTTTTAATTAAAAAATGAAATCTGGAGACTTCAAATGTACAGGAAAGACTTCAAATGTAAAGGAGAGGCAGAACAGAGAAAATACATGGATAATCAGGTATGTTCCTCTAGTTTTGCATAAAGTACCTTATTATACTTGTATTTTCCTCTGTCCTAGCTCTCATTCTTTTGGAGTCTCTGATTTTTGTAAGTTTATTTATATTTTTTTAAATTAAAGGAAAGTAGAATTTTCATAGCATATAGTAATAGAAGAAAGTCTGGGCGACAAGACTTTTCTCCAGTAGTATACCTTGACTTACAATGTGGACCCTGGTTGGGCTGACCAATCAGTGTGCTCATTTTTGAATGTTAATGGACAGTCATTGTATAATATGCATTTTTTGGCATTTAGTTTTAGTCCATGGCTCTGACTCCAGTTGTTTGTTTGTGTCAACCCTTCCTGGAGAACATTTGTGTTAGTGTGGGATTCAGTGACAGCTCCTAATTTGCAATCATCTTAAATTTAGTCAGCCAGAGACCATTGACATTGGCCTTGACTTCAGAAAGGTAAATCCAAAATGAGCAGTCCAAGGACCAATCCTTGAGGGACTCCACTTGTGACTGTCCTCTTTGTAGAGGAGGACTCCCTAGTTCTAACTTCCTGGGTCCTGTCTGTGAGCCATTTGGCTATCCACAGGATGACATACGAGTTTGTACCTAACCTCTTGAGCTTGTCAACAATGCCTGAGTATGGTATTGTGTCAAATATTCTGTCCAGGTCAAGGTAGGCAGTGTGAACCATTTTGCCCTCATCCATTTCTTTGGTGGCCTTCTCAGTGAAGTTCACCAGGTTGATTAGGCATGATCTGCCCTCAGTGAAACCAAACTGGGTTGGGCCCAGTGTCTGGAGGTTTATGATATGATTATTGATCATTTCTATGATAATTTATTCCATGGCTTTGCATATAAGACTAGTAAGACTTATGGGTCTGTAGTTTCCAGGGTCTGTAAATAGCCCACCTATGTGCAAAGGGATGACCGTTGCTGTTCTCCATTCATGAGATACAAAGCCTGTTTGGCGGTTACAATTAAACAGCAATTCCAGAGGGTATGATAAGTAACGTTTCATGCTATTTAGAAGGCATTGTGGAATACTGTCTGGGCCTACTGATGCAGTGTTCTTGACATTAGAGAGAGAGCATTAAGGACCTACTCCCTGGTGACAGCAGGGGCAGTTTTATTTAGTGGTATTTCTTGAGGGAAGGTGGAGGGGGAGATAGCGGTAAAGTTGGAGCTGAATTTGTCATCCATTCGATTTGCTATGTCTTCTGGCTGAGTATAGCTGGCTCCATTTACAATGAGCTCTGCACAACCTTCTCTACTGTCTTTGAGGACGCAGGCATAGCTAAAGTATGAGGGAGAGATATGGCTGTCATATCACCTATGTCTAACACTACTACCATGACACCATGCAAAGATGTAGCTGCCATTGTCAAATGGAAAAGACAGTCCCTCAATGCAAATCATGTATAGATCCATAGTGAAGAAAGCTGACAATACAGCACCTAAGAAAAAAAATAAGCATAACTAAGTGTATGAATGAATTCTTCACCAACATCTGCAGCCCATTGTTGGTAAACATCTAGAACAGACTGCTATCAAATAGCTAAAGTATACCTTGAAAAGACTGATGGTGTAACTACATTTATTCTTGATGATCCTTTAACAACAAAGAATCCATGCTCACTTGGTTTATGGCTCTGAGTCAAGCGCGTAGTACAGATAGCCCCATGTGCTGCAATATACCCCCCCAGGGCATCATTAACTGATATTTGAGGCACTCTTTGCAGTTCTGTTTCCAAGCCCAGTACTCTGTCATACATAAATGAACAGTCTGGTCCCACAGACAGAGATGTCAGGAACTCCTCCTTATCTGTTAACTATGACACTGTTAGTGGACCCCAGTCCACGGCCTTCCATTCATATGCTAAGTATTTTTCCATTCTATGCACATACATGATCATCTCTGCAATCTTTTACCAAACCTATTTGTTTGCTCTATACTTGATGACCAGTGACACTAATTTGCCCAGAACAGTCCCATTAGACATGTTAATAAAAGGCCCAATCAGATCTGATGATCTGGAACATCAGCTGACTATGATCACGGAAGGTCTGCAGCAGGATGTTTTTTGTATTTGGGAAATTTACATTTGATGTCTATCATGCTTACGTATCACTAACTAAAAATACCAAAGATACATATGTGTGAGTTGGTTGCATGTCAAACACAGTACACCCATACCTCATCAATCCATAAATATACCCATTATTCACAGGACCCATATTACATACAAACAAGGATGTGGCACAAACCATTTGTATCTCTGCCATCAATGTTATGGCAGACAGTACAGTATGGTTCTAGGTGTTGCTATGGCACATATCAGGAGATTACATTATCATGCAAAACATGACATTCAAAAGCACAGGGACATATATAACAGGTCAGATGGTCTATGTGTATACAGACCACATTTGCATACATACAAATTCTACCTGCACCACCAAATGGTATAAGTGCTGTTAACTGCATTGCATCCATTCTCTGGACTTTATAAGTGTGACAGACCCAGCATTGCAATGGCCTGCCATAGTATACATCCAGTATAAATTTGAGAGCACTCTTCAGTCAGAACACAAGGGGTTTCTAACAGTGTATCCTCAGACTTCTCTTCTTGTCAACCAACACCCCCTGATACATTACCATTAACTTTTTACACTGTTATCAATTTTTAATGTCTTCTGAATTTCCCCATTTGCTGCCATTAAAACTGGTATACCTGTACTCAGTTTTATCACGTGCCTTCAGTTTTACATTCCATTCCCCTATCATTTGCTGATATTCTTGTTCAGAGACTGCCTGTAATGCTACATCATCTACATAAATCAGCTTTGTTGATCAGTCGACCTCTAACCTGTTTGCTAATGTAGTTTATCACCAGTATGAACACAAGTGGGCTCAGAGCTGAACCCTGATGCACATCCATTACTACTGGGAACCTCTCTATGTGTCCAAAAGCTGCTAAAACATGTGTCATTGGGTCATTATACCTAGCCATCACTAATTCTATCAATGTTTTTGATGCTTTGAACTATTGCAGGATTGTCCAAATTAGCTTACTTGGCATCTTGTCATATGCCTTTTCCAAATCTAAAAATGCCCATTTAGACTATTTCCTCATCTTTAGGTTCCTTTCAACTAATGTCTTACTGCAAACATCAGGTTAGTTGAGCACCATCCTGATTTGAATTGAACATGTCATCTCCCATATTACTTTCTAATACTCTGTGTATCTGTTTATCAGTCACCCTTTCCAGAACTTTCATCAACTCTCTCTTTGTTTTCATGACACCTCTGTACTGCCCATGGTTGTGAATATTCCCTCTGTTCTTGTACACTAATACTAGAAGTTATATGGGATATGCCTTTCTTTCCATGCTGCTATGAGTATTCTCAGGAACAATTTCTCCCATAACACAACCAAAATCTTGATGATATCTGCGACAATCTCATCTGAGATGTCTGCGTTCCCTGACTTCATTTTCCTTATGCTGTTCTAACTTTCTGTAGGGTGGGGTGTTCTTCTTCTATTTCTTCTTACAATGTAGGCTCTGTCTGGGACAGTAGAGCTTCCGTGGAGTTTTCCTCTTTCAGAAGATGCCTGAAGTATTCCGTCCATCAGCCTTTGATGTCCTTTGGACTACTAACCAAGTTGTTGCTAGCATCCCTTATGAAGGGTATCTGATGACTATTGTCTTTATCTTTCTATCTTTGTCTTGCAGCCTGATAGCCTTTCTTTGTGCCATCTGCTGTGTCACTGTCCAGAAGCTGGTATAGTGCCTGTGATGCCTTGATCTTTGCTATTGCAACTGCTCTTTTAGCCTCTTTGTTAGTCAACCAGTATTCATTCTTAGCCTGGTCTGTCTTTTCTATCTTGCACTTTTTCCAGCCACAACTTTATTTTGATGACCTAATGGACTTCTGCATTCCACTACCAGCTTTCCTTATGTACCTGATTTCGATTCCTGGCTTGGCCAGATATCTGTTCTATAGCCCTCATATGTACTGTTTTGAGGCAATGACATTCTTTTTCAACTCTACATATTTCCGCTTCTTGCTGAGGGGCTAGTTCCCTGAGTATTTCTTTTTGAACTCTTGTGCTTTCTCTCCATTCAACTTCCAGTTCTTCAGCCTAGTTTCTGTTGACCTTAGATTCTTCTCTGACTACTGTTTGCAGCTGTTTGTGGCAGCCAGTGGTTTATGCTGTGGGTTGACTGTTTCACTGGGTATCACTTTGCAATCACTGATTCAAGCCTAGTGCCCTTTCCTTATTAGGAGGAAGTCTGCCTGAGTTTCATGTTGGTCAATCTTATATGTGATCTTGTGACTGTCTGGCATGGTGAATGATGTGTTGGCCACCATCAAACCATTTGCAATACAGAAAACTAGAATATTGTCTACTTCTTTATTCCTGTTGCCCCAACCATGTGGACCCAGACAGTTCTCATATCCTGTTCTACCTGTTCCAGTATGTGCATTCTGATTCCAGCTATCAATGCTAGCTCATGTTGGCCTGCTTTATATAGAAGATCCAGCACTATTGACTGAATTCATTCTCTTCTTCACTATCTAACCCTGTAGTGTGGCATAGGCTGAGATTATGAACACTGCCATATCTTTACACTGGAGTATGATTGTCATAAGTCTATCACTAATTCTGATGACAACCCTTACTGTCTACTGAATCCTCCCCCTCAACACAGTTCCCACACCATTTCTAGACTGTCCTAACCATGAGTTATAGACTTTGGATCCCTAGCTACCTAGCTTTGCTGCAATGTCCTTCCATCTTGTCTTCTGGATACAGAGAATGTCCCTACTTGTCCCTACCATCATATCATGCACTTCCATGTTGCATTCTGTAAGTGAACCTGTATTGAGTGTAGCAATCCTTACTTTATGTTTGGTATCAAGCTTTTGCTCAAAAGAGCTATCCCCAAGTAGCTTAAGGTGTACAACTGGATACAGCCTAGCTTGTCGTTTATTGACCCAGGGCTACTGAATTTTTATGGTGGGCATACAGTGGCCAATAGGGTCACCTTGATCCCTTGCACCCTTAGCAAGGGTCATTAGTTTAGACCACAGTACTCTGGGTCCTCAACTCACTTATCACTGGCAAATATGCATGCACATTTTTGGTGACATTATCATCTGTCTCTGTATCTGCCGAAATGCCTCTATTATATTGCCTAATGCTTTCACTGTTTCTTAGGTTTTTTTTTTTTTTTTTTGTCTTTATTGCAATCTTGGAAATGCACAAACATAAGAATTACATTTTAGATAAAGAAATGTATATTTATATACAGATAAATAGATATACATATAGATAGATATAAACATGCTTGAGCGTGTGTGTGTGTGTGTGTGTGTGTGTGTGTGTGTGTGTGTGTGTGTGTGTGTGTGTGTGTGTGTGTGTGTGTGTGAGTGCGCGTGCGCACGTGCACATGTGTGCTTCTGTGTTAAAATAAAAAAAACATATTAAAAAACAGGTCAATAAGTCATTACCAGGCATGCGGGCCAAGAAACCACTGACAAGCCTGGCCCTATTACCCAAATGACCTACAACACTGTCTAATTAAGTGACTTGTTCAGAATCATAGAGCAGCAAATGAAGGCTGGGGAAATCAGGCCCTGTAATACAGGGAGCAGAGGTACTTTAACAGTTCATAAAGTGTATCCTCTGCACTGTCTGCCAAACATGGAAAGATGATATTCCACCAGACCTAAAATAGTGTGGAAGCATAAAATCTAGAAGATAAAATAAATACTAAGTTGTACTAGATGTTACTTTTAACTTTTGACTCTTGATGTTAAATGTCTTTTTTTATCATTTTCTGGTGTCATTTCTTAAATAGTGTGTACATTTATATGTTTGAAGACCTTACTTAGTGAACAAATTGTGTGTAGTATTGGTATTAGGTTTTTTGTAGGCTTTTAAACCACCAGTTGGCATTTTAACTTTATCTATGAAAGTTATATGGGTCAATAATAGAGGAGAGTGGCATATTTGCAGTGCTAAGCGGATTGTTTCTTAATTTTATTTTTGGCTTTCTAGCAGTTGACATTCAGGGGGGATATCTATCTATCTATCTATCTATCTATCTATCTATATCTATCTATCTATCTATCTATCTATCTATCTATCTATCTATCTATCTATCTATCTCAGAAAGATCTGAAACAGAAATGAGATGGAGTAAATAACATGGTTGTTTGTTGTGAATAGTATAAGTAGTACCTTATTGCACATGGCTACAGTTTTGTATTAGTTGGAGAGTCTTCCCACAGTATTTGTTATTGACAAACAACTATTCTATTAAAGTTATGTATAAAAGAAGGACTATCGGCCTGTTAGTCAGAGAAGTTGGCCTCTTGATGCAGGGGGAGTTTGGGTTAGCACAAATGAGTAAGGTGGTGCAGGGGGTGTGAAGTTTGATTTCCTATTTAGTAGTTTATTTATGATATTGATGTTTTATAGTATAATTTAATATACCCCTTTTAAATAACAGATTCTTGTGTAGATAGTGTGTTCCTTCTGGATACTGTCATATGCCAGTTCTTTTTTGTCCCTGGGGATTATTTGCTGGTATTCACAATCGGTCTCGCAGTTGCAGGTGTCCCAGAAGTGATAGTTAGACTGCCTGCATTCTTAGTTTCGTAAAATGACACATGCAGAAGGGAACAAACAATTGACAGTCTGTAACAGGAGCATACTGACTGCCTTTCTTGAGATATAACTATACAATGGGACTAAAATTTTAACAAATCTATCATGTTCTCGGCATGCATGTGGGTTGTGCTATATTATTGTATGACTGTGCTTTCTGGGTTCCATACTGGCTTCAACAACTGATGCTCACTGGTGAATCCTGCATTACCTGCAACATAGAAGGAACATATGGGGGGAAGGGAGACACAGGAGGATTAGACATGAGCACATGCTTTGCGTATCTCTCAATATATGCTCACACCAGTTTGCCTGTATTTCCCTACTAGGTTGCCTTGTAGGATGTCAATATTCAGGAAATTCCAGTACAGATGACTGCCTACCATATATTGGAATGATGGCCACTCACAGGGTGCTCTCCTGTCATATGGAGTTTGAACCCTTGTGTATTGCAAACTTCCTGGCAGTTGATGGTAGCCCTTCCTGTTGAAGTAACACTCTGTGGATTCCTGGTGTGGCTTTTATTGCTGTATGGGTGCCTTCTCTACTTTCCATCACTTTGATAAGGTTGGCAATATCGTAAAAGCTACAAAGGGTGTTTAATCTCTCCCTTGCTATGTTGAGAAAGAATATATTGTCATCCACATGTGGCAGCAGTTAAATAAGTATTCTACAGGCTGATGCCTGATATGTCTCTGAAAGGTCCCTATAGCTATGATAGTAACAGCTATACATACATTGATATCCACTGGTATAGGAAGTCAACTCATTCCTCCAGTTTCAATCTGTGGGTCATAGAGGTCAACCAACATCTATATGAAATCTCTGTGAACTCAAACGAGGTAAGAGAGCTCTAGGACTGTTAGCTGGTGCATTATAGCCCTTTGATTGTACTGCTTTTTCTGATTCATACAGTCATATTGTTCCACTGGTGGCCACGGTGGTGCAGCGGTTAGCATTGCCACCTCACAGCACGAGGTTCTCTGGTTCGTTCCTCAGCTGGGGTGCCTTCTGTGCGGAGTCTGCATGTCCTCCCTGCGGTCACGTGGGCTTCCTCTGGGTGCTCTGGTTTCCTCCCACATCCCAAAGACATGCTGTAAGTGGATTGGACACTCTAAATTGGCCCTAGGTGTGAGTGTGTGCATGTGTGTGCCTTCTGTGGAAGGTTGGGCACCGGGCTGGCAACTCGACACTGTAAAACTCCACTGCCAATCATGAGTGGACAGGTGATCCGCTGTGGCAACCCCTAACCAGGAAAAGCCAGAAGAAGAAGACAGTCATATTGTTCCACTGGGAGACTGCCTGTCAAGCTAAATAAATGCTGCCCGAAGAGCAGTTACCGCCTCTCCTACCCATCTTTGTTTTTATAATGCTATTACAACTCTTGGTGTGACTTTTTTGTTTTTATACTCTGATGAAAGCAGTTGTGTTGCTTTGCACCTTCTAATTATCTGTCTTGACTAGCTTTCCCCAGTCATCATTTGTACCTACTGACACTCATTGGATTGCACTTCTTCCTGTGTATGTCATTGTGTAGTTATATGCATATCCTTTTCTCCGCATCTTTCTGATGTTGCTCCTTAGTGCAATGCGGTATTATAAATCACTACCCAGTTGCATTTTCTAGACTTTGGCAAAACAGCACAGAACATACTTCGCCATTTGAATATGAACACCAGCTAATGTTTAAGAAATAAATGTTGTATGCTTTGCTCACTTTCTAGTAGAGCTGTCATGCATACAGTTTCTATGGTTTTATTTTTGAATTTTATTGTTTTATTTTATTTTATTTATTTTATATTTGTTGACTGGGATAGTCTGACTGGATACATGTCCATTTTCAGCGGAGGCCTGGGGAGAAAAGCTCCAAGGTAGAACATATAGTTAAAAATCACAAAATGATTACAAGTTACACACAGTTTACAGGCTCCAGTTGAGAAGCAGGTAATATAATCGTACATTTTTAAAACAGTGTTGACAAATTGACTAGGCAATGTAACATGATTGCAGACTATAGAGGAGGATCTAGTCAGGATTTGAACAAGGACATAACCAGTGAGTTTTAAAGTATAGGTTGAGGATTTTTTTTGAACTGAGTAAGAGAGGGTTCAAGAGTAAGATCAGCAGGAAGAGAGCTCCAAGTTTTGCCAACAGAGTTACCAAACAGAGAGTCCTCAGCAGAGTTGTTGATTTTGGATGTTTAAACATGTAGTTTATTAGAAGAGCAAAGTGACCTCCGGTTGCTATAAGGGTTGATGATATTTTTAAGTACAGGTGTATTATCAGGGTGGTTGAGAACTTTATGGGCAATTATAAGCTGGTTGTATTGAAGTAGGCTAGGCCATTCTAGCCACCCCAGAAGATTTAGGTTGTGACAGTGGTGGATCCTATAGAACGTGCCTGTTGCACATCTAGCAATATGGTTATAACAGCTGGAGAGTTTGCTAAAAGCTGATTTGTTCAAATTAGTGAATAGAGGGAAGGCATAGAGAAGAGCGGAGAGTAGATGGGAATGAGCAATAGCAGTCCTAGCAAATGGAGTAAGGAAAGGTTTGATCTTATAGAGGGAGACAAGTTTTTTGTTAATTGCTTTGATAGTTTGACATGGATATCAAATTTGAGGGCATTGTATATTGTGATGCCTAAGAGTTTGGTTTGCACATCTGCAGAGATAATGATGCCATTGTTAGATTTTGTGGTAAAGAGTAGTGAGGAAGACTTACAAGTTGGGGAGAAACGAAGCAACTTTGTTTTGTTAGGGTTTAATATCAGCTGACTGTTAGAGAGCCAGTTTTCAACTATATTGAAACTATTCTGGGTTAATGTCATTAGATCTTTCGGGGAGATGGCTGAACAAATCTAGGTGGAGTCACCCGCATATTGGATACAGGTAGCATTTGGGATGAGGGTGGGAAGGTCATTAATAAAGAGAGAGAAAAGAAGGGGTCATAGTATGGACCCCTGGGGGACACCTAGAGTGACGGGTAGATGGGTTGATAGTTTACCCTGCTATAGGATGGCTTGCTATCTACCACACAGGTAAGAATGGAACCACTGAAGTGCATGGCTATTTAGTGAGAATGCCTTAAGGGTGTTCATGAGTATTTGGTGGTTGACCATATTGAAGGCCTTGGAGAGATCTAAAAAGAGGGCTGAGGAAAGCTTGCTATTATTTTGGTTATGGTTTATGGTGTTAAAGAAGTATAGGAGGGCTGAGGTAGTACTGTGGTGTGGCCTAAAGCTGTGCTGAGCGTTAGCCAACAGCTTATTCTGGGTAAGATAATGCATAAGTTGTTTATGGAAACACTTCTCCATAATTTAGTCAATGGTGACAGAATAGCTATGGGTCTAAAGTTTGACAGTTCGAGGGAGTTGCCTCCTTTATGGAGTGGTATTCCATGAGATATTTTCCAAATAGAGGGGGTGGTGGCTTTGGATAAGGTTCTGTTGATTATGACGGAGATGGAGTATGCTATGGCATCTGCTGCTTTTTGCAGATACTCTGATGGGAGGAGGTCAGCTGCTAGAGTAGTTGGTTTTAATTTCTTAATTAGAGATCTGATAAGTGATGTAGAAACAGGCTGAAAGCTAAGGAGAGTGGGGGTATTGGCTGTGGGAACATTTGGGTTGGAGCAGCTGGGTGCCAGTTGGCTGGCTAGGGATTGGATAGTCCCTGTGAAGAAACTATTGAAGGTATTTGAAATATCCTCTGGGGATTTGTGGTTGGAAGCTGATAGGGTAGGAGTTGAGGACTGTCCTGGGTGAAGAAATTTGTTTTCTCCTGCCCAGAACTTTTGAGATTATTGTGATGTTTTAGTTGAAGATGGTAGTAGAAGTTTTTTTTGCCTAGTATAATAGATTTTTTTTGTGTGAGTCCTTAGCTGTCAGTATCAGAGTTGATGTAGTGGGTCTTTTGTGGCACGCCATTTGTCCCATCCCTTATTTATAGCTATGATTTTAGATTTGGTCTCTTTTGAGAGCCACGGAGTAGTTTTTGTTTTGGTTCTAATGGAGCAATCAGGAGCATGAGAATCAAGAATAGTAAGGAATATGGAATTAAAGTATTAAAGTACACTACCGGATCATCCAGTGAAAGGGTACACTACTGCATCGTCCAGTGAAAGAGTACGCTACTGCATCATCCAGTGAAAGATGCTTTAGGATTGACCAATTGCAAGCTGTAAGTTAATTTTGAAAATTTATTGAGTTGAAGTTATTATTATTTCTGATGGTTTTAAAGGTGGTCTGGTGGGGGTTGTCCACCTTGTGCTTAATAATGTATATAAGTAAGTGGTAACTTAGGTCATCTGGGAGGGTCCCTGACTTGTACATATAGGGGTGGCTGTTGATAAGTATCCAATCTAGGATACTCTCTTTGTTATTGGGTTTCCCTATCCTGGTGGGGGAGGATATGAGCTGTGTAAAACCATGTAGGTTGGCATGGGTTGGAGGAGATTCCGAGGAACAAGTGTTCCAATCAGTGTTAAAATCTCCAAGCACCATAGTTTCTTTGGGGTAGGTACTGGATAACCATTGGAGGATGCCCTCTAGGGTGTTTGTATTATTACCTGGGGGAATGTAAATGCAGACAATGTTTATGCATTTGTCATTGTTAATCTGTACTTTGGTAATAACAATCTCTGCATTATTAAACTGGGGTGGTTGTAGGGAAACCGTAGTAACATCTAGTGTATTTTTATAGAGTACAGATGCCCCACCATGTTTCCTAGTAATACAATCTAATCTAAGTATGTAGTACCCTGGCGGTATTACCTCATTGTTACAGTACACCTACCCCACTACCCTTCCTAGTAGTATGATCTAATCTAAGTATGTCGTACCCTGGCAGTATTACCTCATTGTTACAGTACACCTACCCCACCACCCTTGCGAGTAGTACAATCTAATCTAAGTATGTCGTACTCTGGTGGTATTACCTCATTGTCTTTAGTTACCGGTTTTAGTCAGGTCTCCGTAAGACATAATACATCGGGGGAGTAAACTGCTAAAAGGACATGCAGATTATGGACCTTATTGTTTATGCTTCTATTTAGTTGGTAGGTCAGGAGAGAATTAAGGGGCCTATTAGCCAGTGTTATGTTAAAAGGAATATTAGTTTGGAAACTGGAATCAGCAGGTGGGGATGGGCCAGGGTTTGGATGGATGTCTTCAGCCATTGTCAGGCTGTAATGTAAGCTAAAACAACAGTAAAGTAGCAAAGGAAGAGCAGCAAATACAATGAAGTACAAACACTAGGAACCCAATGAATAAAATGTATTCATCTCTGACGTCTCGGCATACACTGCCTTCTTGGAGTACACAATTACTTCACATCACACACTTATTTATATACACTACTAAATAGGCAATTAAACAATAAAGTCATCAATTGATACTATAAAACACTTAAAAAGTATTTAAAGTAATACATGCCAATTAAAATCAACATTCATACCCTTTGGAAACAAATAGCACTGCTTCTTTATAAAGAAATGTATTCTTGCTGATGCCCCCCAAAAAAAAACACACTCTACATTTTCTAAAATTGTGTCTTGTAAACCATGAACAGAGCTACCATGTGCTTCCAAAAAATGTTTTGCCACTTAACTCTGTTCCTTTTTATTTAATATATCACGAACATGTTCTAATATCCTTATTTTAAAAGCTCTTTTGGACTCACCCACATAAAACGTATTGCAAGGACATCTGAGGGCATAAATAATGCCCTCAGTTTCACACCTATAATTCCCACAAACTTCAAATCTTCGACCATTTAAGAGTCTAAAATAAGGCACGATAAATTTGCATGCCTTGCATTTGCCACATCCTACTGTCTCTTTTATTCTTAATGACTCATATAAGACCTCCTTGGGTATGTAAAACCTAGATTTCACCAAAAAGCTCTTAATATTCCTACCCACTCTATATGAAGTAACAAGTTTATTAGGCATCCATGAACTTCCAACCTTTAAATTTGATAACAGTTGCCACTGTGTTTGTACTATCTCATAAAACCTATTACTGAATCCACTATATGTGGTTACAAAATACATTTCACAACCAGATTCAATATTGTTATTTAATTTGGAAACTCCCTTCCATTTTATATTATTGTTTCCTATATATTCTTTATTGAATCTAGAGCATGCCTTAGCAATTATATCATCACCATACCTATGCTTTTTAAACAATTCTAAAGTATAACCTAGCTCCCTTAAAAAATCTTGTTCATCACTACATAGTCTATAAAGACGTATGCATTCACCATAAGGTAAGGCATCAATCTTATGCCCAGTATGACAACTTGTTGCTTTCAAATAATACATGTCCCCCTGAAATTTCCTATGTACTTTTGTGGTAAGTATACCATCTTCCTTAAGTAACAAATCTGTATCCAAAAAGGACCCCTTCTTCCCTATTTGGATGCCATCAAATGTGAAATTGAATTTCTTTACTTGTAATTCATCCAAAAAATGTTGCACTTCCTGTTCCCCTCCTTCACATAAAAAAATTAAATCACCCATAAATCTAAATTAACATTTAACATATTAACAAAAAATATTTTCCTATAAACATATTCCACTTCAAATAAGCCCATGGTTAAATTAGCATATGAGGGGGCAAAAGCCACCCCCATAGCTGTTCAACATTTCTGATGATAAACCTGGCTATCAAACTCAAAATAATTATTCTTCAAACAAAAATGTACAAAATCTACAATATATTCTGTACTGGGTGACTCCTCCATGAAGAATCTAATTGCCTCAAGGTCATGGCAGTGTTTAATGTTAGTATATAAAATTTTCACATCTAGAGTCACCCAATACATCTTATTAGTCCATTGTACTGTCCTTAACTTGCTTAAAAAATCAAAAAATATCTTTAACATAAGCAGGTAATAAAAGTACCTTGGGTAGCAATAGGAAAGTTAGCAATTGTCCCAAATTTTAAGTTAAATAATTTCTACATGAAACAATAGGGTGCCCCAGAGGGGGCCTGTATATTTTTGTGAATTTTAGGTAAACAGTAGAATGTGGCAATACTATGACTGTTCATAGTTAGCTTCTTCTGAACATCGTCAGCAGTTACATAACCTAACCTGACATCTTTGTTAAGTAAAGATTTAAATTCAGCTAGGGCTCCCAAATAATGACTTGTGTCTACCTTTGAATAAGTTGAATTGTCATCCAAATATTCACGGCACATCTTCAAATACTGAGATATATGCATCACAACTAGTTTGTTTCCCTTTTCAGCAGGTTTAAAAAATAGCTGTTCATTTTTAGTCATATTTAATTATGCTGACCACTCTTCTCTAGTTAAATTGTAAACAATATTCTGTTTTTCATTTAAAAACATATTTAATTCAGTTTCAGTAAAAACATCTACTGTTTATGAAAATAACTGACGTCAACATCAAAAAAACCTGGAACATAATTGCTGTATGTTTTAACACAGCTAGTATCAAATAAGCAGTATGCATTATATATCACTGGCATTAATACATTCATTTTGTTTAGTACTATTTAAATTATTAAACATACATTTCAATTGTAATTTCCTAACCAGTCCAAAAATGTCTTTTTTCACTTCATATAATTTGGGAACAAATTTTACATTTATATTTACATTTATTTATTAATTACAAATTTGTAATGTAAGCTATCAGTTTCATAATTTTGTTTATACATCTTTGGTAATGTTTAGTTTTGGGGCTGATATACCTGGGTCTAATTGGGTGGTAGTTGTTAGGAATGGTGGGGTCAGGTATGTGGGGAATTATGAAGTGGTCTGTATTGTTTGATATTGATGTAGTGATAGTTTGGGATTTTGGGTAGTAGAAACCTAGGTAGGGCATATTTTCATAGGTGCTGATGAGATATGGCATGAGTAGCAGAGGTAACAGCAAAAATAATAGCAGTATTTTGAGGGATAACATAGTGCCTGTTATGTTGGAACTGCATTTGGAGCAGGTGTAAATTAAGAAGACTAGGAAGATTAGTGGCAGATGGGAAGGGGAGTTGATATAGGAGGTTATCTTTTATGCACAGAGTAAGCCCGAGCACAGTGAGGGCTAGCGGAGCGGGCCAAATCAAATCACGAGGTACCTGATTTCTGTGCATGCAAGGTAAGTAATTGTAAAATGTTATATTTTATTTCTCCAGCTTTATACTGCAGATTGATAGTACACACTTGGGGAGGTAAGGAAGATTAAATCTGCCACTAGTAGGTCTTTAACTAGCAGGCAAATAATTAGCTAAAAGCAACACTAAGAAATTCCTGAAATCTAATGGCTCACCAACGAGCAGGATGCAACTGCGGATGAGCACTTGTGTCCTGATGGGAGACTAGTAATTTAAAGATGGCTCCATAAACAGCAGGAATGTAATAGTAGACTTAGTATTGGGGGTGGGGGTAGCAAAAAGGGTGTGAACCAGGTGTAATGCAAAGAAACCAGTCAAACCAGAGAGGCAAGCAGTGGAAAATTATGAGTGAAGGCCTCAGAGGGGTGAGTAGCAATACAAACTCTACTTTTAAAGTGAAGAAGAGAAGTTACAGCAAAGTTTATTAAGGTTGGGAGTGTGTCTTCACATTGACTTGCTTATTAGTAGCCATTTTATGCACAGATTAGAGTAGGGAGATACATTAGCAATGGAGGGGAATGTATAGAGATGCAAATAAACAGGTGGGGCTCAAGTGATACAAAACTAAGGCAAACAGCACTGAAAGGGCAGCTTGAGGGTTACGTTTTAATCACAGAGAATAGGAAGGACCTAAATTAAGTGTATACTGTCTAGTGGACAGTTAGTATTATTCAATTATTAAGGAATTCCCAATATTATTCTAGCATGTCTAAAGGTCAGTTGTCAATCTCCTCTCTGGTCCAGCTGGTGAATCTGGGAATCTTGAGGCAATGTTACAACTACCTCATGTACACAGACAACCCTCTCCTCTCCTCCTCCCAACAAATTCCAACACATGTGAGAGATGCAACCATATAGCCAAACTGGAGGCTAAGCTCTCTCAACTCAGTACTGGCATAACCAGTCAGAAGGAGAAGGAAACCACACTCACTACAATTCCAGTCTCACATAGACCTACCACGACAGCAAACCAAACACATAATCACACAAAAACATACTCGGAGGCTCTAAATAAAGATCTGCCTAAGCAGCAGAGACCTCCAAAGCAGACACCCAAGCAACCGCTACCCCAAAAAAAAAAACACGTGCAACACATATCTCACAAAGCCAGTGTGCCGAACAGTCACATCCCTTAAGACTAAACAACACACCTGATACACTTGTAATAGGTGACTCTATCATCAGGCACACTGATGTCCCACTCACCAGGCTGAACAAGGAGAGGGTCACGGTGAGCAGCCTGTCGGGTGCTAGGATCCGCCACATAATACAAGCACTCAGGTCACTCCAAGGCAAGTACAAATATGACTCAGTCATTGTCCATGCAGGTGTGAATGACCTGAGATGTACCTCCCTGGACTACATGAAAAGAGACATAAAGGAGCTCTCTGAGCATGTAGCCCAGGCTGGTATGACCCTGACCTTGAGTAGCATCTTACCCTCACCAAGAATGATGCCACAATATGAAAACAAGATGATCAATTTCAACAATTGACTTAAGTACTGGTGTCATTCAAAGGGGATCCAATGCCTGTCAGCTTGGGATGATATGCTCGACAAGCCACGATGCTTCACTAGGGATGGCTTGCACCTGTCACCCCTGGGCTTTCGGATATTGGCAAAGGCTCTTGCTACCCCCATAGTGACTTTTTTAGGCAAGGCTCAAAAGACAAACCCACCTTCATAGGTATCACAAGGGATAAGAAACTAAGAGTAATGCTACTCAACGCCAGAAGTCTAAACCTCAAGATGCACGCACTCGAAACTCTCCTTAGCATGGAGAACATCGATATCTGTGCAGTAACAGAAACCTGGTTCAGAGCTCCCGAGAGCACCCCAGGACTACCAGGTTATACCTCATACCATGCTTTTCGCCCCCAAAACTTGGACCGAACCACAAAAGGAGGGGGAGTATCGATATTCATCAAAGATACCCACACCTCCAGGTTGGTGGCAAAGCACGAAGCATCAGAGACTATCCATGTGCAACTAACAGTGGGTAAAACTTCCTTCCAGTTTATAGCCTGCTACAGACCACCCTCCCAAACCCAGGAACCCCACTCAGCCTTTCTGAGAACACTGGAAAATATGAAGGTCTCTCCAAACACCATTATATTGGGCGACTTCAACTACCCAAACATAGACTGGGAGTATTACTCTAGCTCCAACACCCTAGCCCAAAGGTTCCTAGAATTTATAAACTCAAATGCTATGGAACAACTTGTTACCACTCCCACAAGAGGGGAAAACATACTGGACCTGATCATCACCAACATGGGGACTCTATGCTCCAGACCAGAAGTGTATCCCTCACTGGTAAGATCAGACCATAAACTAATCTCACTGGATATTCACATCGCGACCCCACCCCCTGCCCAGAAAACCACAGTGAAAAACTTCTCTAAAGCAAATTTCACACTCCTCAAAACCGAGGTGGAATCCTTCAAAGCACACGGGCCTGTGGAAAATACGGCCCAGACCGCAGAATCCTTTATAAACGCATTCTATGAACACCTTCAGGAATGCATGGATGATGCGATCCCAAATAAAACCAAGACCCAATCCTCCAAAGGCAGATGTCCTGTCTGGTGGACCCCAGCCATAAACAAACTATACAATAGAAGGAGGAAGCTACTAAATGATAGAGCAAAATCCCAAAAAGGGAAGGCATCACTGATCAGTATTAGCAAAAAACTACGGGCACTCATAAAATTGTCTAAGGCCAGCTTCGAGAGAAAAATTGCACAGGACACTAAGGATAACCACAAGGCTTTCTTTAGTTATGTTAGGAACCTGGGTGGTAATTCCCAGATATGCTCAGAATTAGTCCAAAATGACAAAAAATACACTGAACCCACAGACATTGCCAACATCCTAGCTGACAGGTTCAGCGCAAACTCCCCCCCCCCCTCTCCACCAAATGGGCAAATATCTATCCCAGCAGAGTGCTGCCCCCCTGACATCTCAGATGCTCAGGTAAGAGTCGCCCTCTCCAAAGCAAAAAACACAGCATCAATGGGACCAGACGGTGTCCCGGCCTGCATCCTACATGAACTCCAAGAAGAGCTAAACCCAAACATAAAACTACTGTTCAATCTCAGCCTTACTGCAGGATATGTGCCCAAAGAGTGGCGTACAGCAACAGTGGTCCCTCTCCATAAAGGTGGTGCCTCAACGGATCCTGGAAACTATCGCCCCATAAGCCTGACTAGCTAGGTCTGCAAAGCTATGGAAAGGGTCATCATGGACCTCATAAATAAAGATATTGGGGACCTACAGACACTGGCTCCTACCCAGTTCGGCTTTGTTAAGGGCAGATCCTGCCTCTTAAACCTGGTTGATTTCTTTGAAACAGTCACCAAGGCCATTAACGAGGGGAAGGTGGCCCACACAGCCTACCTGGACCTTGCAAAAGCCTTCGATACAATACCCCACTCGGGCATTATAGATAAGCTCACCAGCTTAAATATAAACCCCTATGTCACTAGATGGATTGCAAACTGGCTCAAGGACAGAACCCACATGGTTAGTATTGCTGGAGCAATGTCAGACTCCAAACCAGTTACATGTGGTGTCCCACAAGGCTCAGTCCTGGGACCTCTCTTGTTCGGTATATATTTCTCGGAGGTACAGGCCAACACGGAAGGACTGTGGCTGACCAAGTTCGCAGATGACTGCAAACTGGGTGCCATAATCGACTCTCCAGCCGACACAAGCATCCTCCAAAAGGGCCTCATAGAAGCAGACAACTGGTGCCAGAGCCATGGCCTCAAGCTAAATGCCAAAAAGTGTATAGTCATCCCCTTTGGCAAAAACAAAGTGCCCACAAATTACCACATAGGTGGTAATCCATTAAGTACAGAAGAAGTAATTAGGGACCTGGGGACCCAAGTTGATAGCAATCTCTCATTTGACAACCACGTGGCCAAAGTGGTTAGAAAAACATTTTATGTAGCCCACCTAATGATGAAGGGATTCACATCTAGATCAGGGGAGGTCATTGTGCCTCTTTACTCATCCCTCATCAGGCCCATAATTGAGTACAATGCCCCTTTTGGGATGTACCTTACCAGACACCTGCAGCAACTGGAAAGACCCCAAAAGTACCTCACCAAGAGGATCAAAGGGCTCAAACAGATGCCATATGCTGCTGGTTAAAGAAACTCCAGCTCTACTCAGTGGCATACCGCCAGTTCAGAGGCGATCTGTGCCTGACGTATAAAGCCATGTCCAACCCAGAATTAATGGACATGCTGCACCTCAGAAAATCCAAATCCCATCGAGCTACGCGCTCGAGAGACTTGAACCTCAGCACTGAAATAAACAGGACATGCTGGAGGTTCAGATTCATAACCCAGAGGCTCCCTTCTCTCTGGAATAAAATCCCAGTCCAGGTTAGGCAAAGTCCCTCATTGACTCTCTTCAAGAGGAATCTTGATGAGTGGATGGGAGATCGTAGGTTTATCCCGGGTATCACTTCTGTGTCACTGTTAGACAGAGGCACAGTATACTAACCTTGAAAAAGGGCATAGCAAAATAAATTTAAAATGGGTGGCGAAAGCCAAACACATTCTGGCTAGGCTTATAAATGCCCTAGGGCAGATAGCCTAGTATGAACCTATGAACCTATGAACCTTTGAACAGTCAGTGTTATTAGCACACTGAGAACTACTAAGTAACAGAGCTAATGTTAAAGGTTCACTATCATAACACATGCATGTAGAATGCCTGGGTGGACTGACCCTGCTCTTCAGCCTCAAAGGGTATATCCTTTTAGGATATCAAAGGGTATATCCTTTTTATTTTATTATTATTTTTTTTACTGCTTAAAGACAGTTTCTGATTTTTATTGACAGATATTTCATTTCAGGTCAGAGTTAGCGGTGAATGAAAAAAATGGCTGAGACTAAGAATTTGTAGGTTATGATGTAGATTTGGTCTAGGATACAAGTCAGTGTATGGTCCATGTGGCATTTTCTAGTTATCCACTTGCATGGAATACATTTCATTCACAGGTAAATAGAGCTGGAAGAAGGGTGTTTTTATATAAAGGCACTGATCCATCCCCATTCCTTAAGCAGGAAGTCATTTGAATACCTAACTACTGGAGATGAGATTTTTTTTCAAGGCTTGAATTTGTAGCACTGTGTTTCTGGGTGTGATACACAGATGCATGCATTTGCAGTAGACAGATGTAAAATGCTCACAACTTTGCAAAAAGGCAATAGGGATTCAATGTATTTGATGTGTGGTATACTATACTCCAGTCTCTCTAACCTCCAATACTATGACTTGGAGAACTCAATGCTTTCCTGTACAGGGGTTGAATTGAAAATAATCTCTGCATTTCCCTGCTCTTCGAAGACCTAGAGAAATTCTGCCTTGTGTTATTTTATAAAACCATGAGTGACTCAAGAATATGCATTTATATATGTATATATTATACATATGTAGTAAATATAGTAACAGAGATAAAACAACTGGAATTGGGATCTTTAGAAAAGGGAAGGAGCAAACTACATAGGAAAAAAATGGGAATTGTTGGAACAATATATGCAGAGAAGGAATGAAGTTTAATGAAGTAAATATTGTGGGAAGAAATAGCCAGGGAATTGTTATGGCTAGGCTTGTATAGGCCCTAGGGCTGATAGCCTAATACTAACCTATGAACCTATAAGAGGCAGGATTTGAATGAGCTATATAATGCTTAACTGACAATGACTGGATAGATTATAAGTGACGTATAATGTTTGCAACTAGGTCCTTAAGTTGTCGCATAAGCAAACATATTAGGGCTATAAAAAAAATCATGATTTCAATAATGCCCTAGACAAACATAGCAGAGAGTGCTGTTCCTTTAAAAAGTTTTATTTTTTGGTTCTCCAAAAAGTTGATTCTCAGCTGTTTGTTGAGCAGTGCAATATTTTTTTAGAGTTCTTAGAACTCAAATGGCAAGTGTTTTTTATGTGCACATGTGTTTCCAGGATTAAATGAGACTATTTCTATTAAGAATTTTTTAAGGTATAAATATATTTAATAATATTGTTATTTCACCAGTGTCTTAGATTCTGTAAATGTACTGTTTTTTGACCAAGACTGGTTTTCTTTAAATTTATTAAGACTGTGATCAGACAATCAATTCAATGAGTGTCACACTTATCGTTTAAAAGAGTGGTTTGTAGTTAGCACTGTTATTGTGAAGAAGTTCTGTAAGTACAGAGAATGAAAGCACTAATTTGGGCTCTCTGTTTTATTTTACGCCACTTTCATTGACTGTTACAGTGTTTTTTTTTTTTTGGGGGGGGGTTGCTTCCTTATTTAAACCTGCAATGATAAACTTTCAATTAATCCTAACAAGTCAATTGTTATATTAGCTTGCTCCCAACAAAGGCAAGCTGGCACCGCAGTCCTTATGGTACTCCCACCTAAAACAAATTCCAAACATCATGCAGTAAAGCTACCCAGGTGTCATTCTTTTATTTTTACCCCTCCTCATCTCCATGACCTAGTCCAACAGTACCTCCACCTGTATCCCCAGGCTAGGTAACAGCTCAACAGTCACAAGCTCCTGCTTGTAAATCTCAATAACCTTGTTTGTTTTGTGTCAAAAGTAGGATGCTAGGGAGTTAAACAGCTTCTTGATTCTGTGAGGCTACCTAATGACTCTACTGGCGAAGCACCCTCTCCCCTACAGTGATTGTATCAAGTTCCAATATGTGCTATATCTAAAGAGAACCATAACTCATCACACTACAGTCCCCCCATATTACTATGTGACACCATTTGGCAACTTGGGTTCCCTAGACCTGAACTCCAAGTGGTACAACACCTAGTAACCCCACTAGCTGTCATTCATGTATTGAGCAAGTTTCACCGTATTCTCCCCATCCCCCAGAATGGGGAAGTCACCAATGGCCACTCACTCTAATCCTGTCCCCTCTGCTTCCTTCAGCTATTCAATCCACTATTCAAACTTGGTTCGCCTTGTGACTCTTTGATGGCTTTATCCTTCAATGCTATGGAGCTGGATATGTAGGTCTTATTCTTACCCTTTCCTATCATTTCAAACCTATTCAGAAAATTAAAGACATGCTACAAACCTTTACAAATTACCTCCTCTGTAGAATGTCAGGTTTTGGTATGTAATCTACTCACACCTAAGTTAGAGTATGGGCCAGCAAGCTTTGTACCGATTACACATAGATCTTATAAAAACAATGAAAAGAAATTCCGATTTAGATTTCTTGCACATACCACTGTATACTGTTGGAAAAGCTAAACTGGTTACCAGTGAACAGTAGAGCTAATCTTCTACTAAATACTCTAATTTAGAAAATGATTAAACGTCAGTACTACCCACCTCCAAGCAGTAAACATAGTAGGTAAGAAACCTATAGTTCACTCAGAACCAGAACAGTGAAGAACCCATGCTAAGCAGTCCTCACAGTGAGGTGTCAATATGGCAGAGAGGTTTTTTTACAACTAATTTCACCGTCAGGAATTAACTACTAAGTAAAATATGCAATCAGGAACCTCCGAAGGGATTTAAAGTAAAATTAAAGAGTAGCTACTAAAAAAAAATGCAGTTCATTCAATGACAAGCATTATAACAACATATACCCTATGACTACTTTGCAAGACTGTTCCCAACTATATGGGTACTTTGTATGTACTGAAATAGTGTTGGACATATGCTGTATCCATTAGATTTAATCTGTACATCCTGTGTAAATAACATTGTATTTTCATATATGTGATTGCTGACAAATGTCTTTAACAAAGTGTGCAAGACCGTTGTTTTACAAATATGTTGTGATCATCACTTGCAGATATGCTGCACTGACTTTTCTATGTGCTGTATATTGTTTTGCAATGTTAATACAGTTGATACTTGCTTTTGCTCTAATGAAAAGCCCAGGTCATGAGGGAAGGGGGTCAATTGACCAGCCCACTTACCTAGTCAACAAAAGCAATTAAATAAATACATTAGAAAACTTATTTTCTCTAGCACCGCAGCTGTGGTTGTCATTGTAGTTTTGATTTTTAATAAATTCAGTTTCTAAAAAATATAGTGCTTCTTTTTCCTTATTTTTTTTTTTAAACAAGAAACATCTTTATTAAATTATCACTTAAGAAACAGACAATCATACAAGCTCATTTCTTACAGTTTCACCCCAACTTTTCCCAGTAACTTGCAGTTTAGAACTTGATACCTGGCTTTCAGGATGAACAAAACACTGCACTGAGAACTCCACTTCTCGAACCATTTTTCCCATTGTCATTGCAGGTGAAGTCGCTAACGTTATAAGTGAATGTAAACTGTATTAGTACAACTGCAATGAAGTGTCTGTTTTGCTGAAAACCTCTCATTATCAAAACATTGTTCATGTGAATGTTAAAAGTGAATGATATTCACATCTGCACTGCTTATATTCCAGAGTGATTAAGATATGTAAAAAAAATAAAAAAAAATAAAAAAACTCACCCATTTCTGTGTCAAGGCAGTCATCTGAAATGAGAAGAGCTGTGAAACAAACACTTTAACTCAATAAAGCTAGCTCCTGTGTCTGACCATCTGGAATAATAATAATAATACACAGGAAGGAAGCAGAAACAACATGAGAAACAAATTCCTTCCAAGAGCAACAGGCCTAGCAGATGCAGGCAGATCATAGCACAAAGCATTTTCCACACATATGAACTACTGAGTTACTGGTACATGTGACATTTATTTAGTTACATGTCTCTTCTACTGAGGTTTCCAGGACTATTAATTTACTGTATTTGCATGGCTAGTTTACATGTCTGTGCTTGTTACTGCTGTCTATATTATATGCGCCCCTCACTCAATTTCAATTTAAAGTTTGCCAGCCAAGGTGTCAGGTCTAAAAAATGGAACGGCCTCCCTCTGAAATGAAATAATTTTGTTGTTCAGTTCCAAGCGATTTTGTAATTTCATGCTTGTGTATGATAATTTTATGCTGTCCTGCTCCTCGTAACTCAGTCCTGCCAAACCCTGACAGATGATAAATACAATCTTTTCCACCCTGTGTGCGACAGGCCACAGCAAAAAGAGAGAGACTAAGAGGGGGCGGCTGTTTCACATCTGAGGCCTCTCTGTAAATGGAGCAATGGTTCTCCTATTCTCTGGCAATTTCATGCCTCAGTTCTTATAAGTGCCACAACTGTTGTGTCTAAAGGACCTTGAGGTCAAGCAAACAGGCCTGAAAAGGAAACAATGCTGCATTCTCCATTATTCAGTTATAAGGTATTAGTGGCTATGAACACCATTCTCAATCCATAAAAGGAAGATGGCACATATCTTCATTTATAAGTAGTATTGTATGAAATGAATTTGTTAACCAAATGTATCACTTATTTCACAGTCCACTTAATATGAATTATAGTGCAGAATATTATTCAAAACAAAATCAGTCTCTCTAAAAAGAGACAACGTGAGAATTAATTATATTGGTTTAACAAGTTACATTTCAGTGCACTAATCCGAACGGAGTTTTGTACTTTCATTTCAGTTGTGTATGTTATTTTATTTTGATTTATGTTTCCATTCATAGTTTCATTGATAATTAGAGGCTTTTATTCATTAAAATTAGTGACTTTTGCCTCTGTAGATGTTCACTTTTAATGTCCACCTAATCTTCGTACCATGGGGTGATCCTTCATCTGACCTGAGTCAGCACTATACAGGGAGAATGGGGCAAAAAGGCAATACCAGAATGCAGGTATCAAAGGAGGACTTGATGACAAGAAGGAATCTGATTAACATTTGTAGATTTTGATTTCTTTATTTTTATTTATTTATTTATTTTTTTTTTTTTAATTCCTGCTCTAGTCAAAGTTATAGTGTGACTTAGTAATTTTATGAAAGTTGTATAAGGATATTCCTTGATGGTTACCTTACTTACCATCCAAGCACAACACTAGTCTGTACATCTTTTATTTGTTGACTGGATAAGGCTACTAGTTACAAATATGTCTCTTCGGGTATAACTAGGGAGCACTGTCTGCTTAATTCACTCACTCAAAGCCCAAATATTTACACAGGTTCACTGAAGGAATTAAACGCAAGGCTTCAAAAGCAGTATCATTAGCAGATCATAGCCTCCTCTCTCTCTGCTAAACTTCCAGATGATGCAGAAGTCATAAAATAATTTGAAGCAGTCCAAATTAAGGTTTATCATTTCAGCTTGACTGTGTCAAACAGCATGACTGGTTCAGACACCTCAGACACTTACTAAGAAATTACACAGTAAGTAATGTGAACAACCTTCAGGTTAGTATTAGAAAAGTGTTTCTCCCTCACTGGTAAAATGCAGGTCAAAAAGATTCCTGAAAAAAGACAGCAATAGTAAAAAATGATTTCCTACCTGTAGAATTGAAGGTCACACATGATCTGGCTGACATGTCAGAGACCAAGGAGGCTGCTGCAAACACACACACATATATATATATATATATATATATATATATATATATATATATATATATATATATATATATATATATATATTTGTATATATACACACATGCATAAAGGTATCATGTAAATTCTGTCATATAAATTTCTAGCTCACTGATGGTCTTCATATTGATCACTGCTGTAGGAGCCCAAGCTATGTGATTATATCCTGCATAAGATACAACAGCCAACCGGGTCCCAATGCTTTAGGACATCTTCAACCTGCCCAAATAGTTAGTCAGCATAAACACTTTTCAGGCAAATTCTGTCATATTAATTCCTAACTCACTGATTTTGTACATGCATTTATTTACTTGCTTACTTATTTTAATCCGCTAGTTAAATTGGACAACTAGATGACTTAGATGTTTTTAGTCCTAACCTTCGTTCAGTATAATACAACACAACACAATACAAAGACATGCAGGAAGACACACGGGTATAGCATAAAAGTGGTCCAGGACTTAGTGACATTAGAGGTTTTCTAATGGAATAAATTATTGGGTGAAGTCATTTGATTTCCCCCATGTTATCTTTTATTTGTTTTTCATTTTTCTGTACATCCAGTCTGAATATACCCACCGCAGGAATGACGTCTGTGCTTTTATTTGAATACTTTGCTCCCTGACTACCTCTTGAGGAATCTCCTTGAAGAAGTACATTGTTACTGGTACAGCATGGCAAGTGTAAATTCATCAACAGTATCGCAATGTTACTGCTGCATTGTATTTTTTTGTTGTTCAGAACATCTAAAAATTAATTTGTGTACATAAAGCTGCTGTGCATCCCTTGCTCTAGCATCCATACCAGCTAGTAAGTATGGGACTGTATGGATTGCTGTTTTTGTTAAAAGTAACAAAGTTCAATGAGGAAATTGCATAGTCTACCTGTCTAGCGAGTAAATAGATACATTTAACTTGTATGTATGTATATTAGCTGGAACCTAAGTCTTTGCCACAAAACGCAGCTGGAAATTCACAGTTATTATTCCTCTGCTTGTTATAGTAAGTCAGCGTCTGTAAATTTATGAAACTGTTTTGCTTATTCCCATAGTTTGAATGTGAATACTAGCTTAATTATCTTGCCTGCGCTGAATAATCAAAATGCCTTACCTAATGGAATCATTGCTGACATGTGTTGGGTTGAGCTTTAATACTATGCTCTAGGCATTTTGCCTCTGCTACGTAGCGAAAAAGACAATCACATTAAAGCATTAATTACACGTTCCTGCTACTAGGATTCAACATAATGTAGTATGTTTTACCTGAGCTCTTTAGTGTATTGGCTAACATTGTAATCACATTATTTATGATTCTGCTTGGTCCCTAATGCTTATGAGTGTTGGTCATTGTTGGACCATTATATTTCATCCCCAGTCATGTACTTTTCCGAGTATAGAAAGTGACATGGTTAATACCATTTTAGCTATCTAGTTGTTACAAGTAATGGCACTTGCTTATCACCTATCCTTTTGGTAAAGGATTAATTGTCCTCATTTCTACATAAAATGTGTACTTGTTTATCTCGCTTAGAATATTTCTAGTGACAGTAATTTGTGAACAGAGTAGCTAACATCAGTCAAGCATTTTTGCTCTACATCAGTGTTATTTGACTGATGTTCTTGATAGCATATGTTCTTTTTTCCTAATGTTGTATGCCTTTCACCTCACATTTTTGTCTTGTTTTTCCTCTTTTTTGTTTGCATTACTGGTTATCTACATTCTGTATTTGTTCTATGTCACATTTTCTTCTCTCTATATATCTCCTTAGCCTTTCAGCCCACTGCCTTACATCGAGTACCGACTCTACCCTGCTGGACTTCTATAATATCACCTGCGCCTCATTTCCAGTAGAGGATCCGAAATAAACTACTCCCTGAGTTTAATGTTTTTTTCCAGACTTAAAGGAAACCAAGAAAGTATGTGCATTTGATGCTTAATCTGTTATTATAATTACTATTGCCTTATCCCTGCTAGGTGGTTGGAGCATGCTCTCTACCAGGATCGCCAGCAGTCAACCCTTCTAAACTCTGTATCCCCCATAATTGCCCCTACTGTAGTCTACAATTAGCACCTAGGTGTTCCACTTTTCATACTTCCCAAACTTGGGATCTCCCATTGTGGCCCACTGTTGCAATAACACCTAGCTGTTCCCCTATAAACAAATACCTTACCCCAAAAACACTATTCCCATCCACGCTATATACATGTCCATAAAGTGAACAACCTATAAACTACATACTAAACAATCCAAATATCTCTTTTATCATCTTATATCTATGCGTCTCTCGGGGGACATTCACCCAAACCCTGGCCCCTCTCCCACACACAACTCAACCTCCCAACCCATTCATCCACCCACAACAGGCAAACCCCTCCATTTCTCAGATCTTACTGCTCAGAGCATATGCAACAAAATTCCCAACCTCCATGCCTGGCTACTCCATAACCAACCTGATATTCTTTCCATCTCAGAAACCTGGCTCAAACCCCATATAAAAGACTCTGAACTAATACCATCCAACTACTGTATGATAAGGAGTGATAGAATACACAAAAAATGAGGAGTCACTCTCCTTTACTCATCATCTCTATTGGTAACCCTGTATACCAAACCTATTCCTAAATTTGGTAATGCAGAACTAATTCCATCCATACTCCATCTAAATAAACATAAAGTTATATGTATACTCTCCCTTTACATCTTTCCTGGAGATAATAGTTCAACCCTTGAAGATATTCTCTCCTGGTTTTTCACCAAGATTACTAATGAAACTATAATCTTGGGGGATGATAATATAAACTGGGCCACAATTCAATCCCCCGCCAACTCACTCAATATAAACTTGTCTAACTTCACTCAGCTAATCAATTCAACAACTAGGCCTTCCAAAAACCTCCTTACTGGGAGTACCATCGACTGGATTTTAGTTTCCCATCCTCACTACATTTCTGATAGTGGTACTCTTCCTGACCCAATAGGTGCCCACTTCCCCACTTTTGCCCACCGTCTCCCCTCTTCCCTACAGCATGACCCAAAGTCTTAAAAACTTTAATCCTAGCACATTCTCTGATGCACTCAAAAGAATCAACTGGAACCCACTAAGGACCCTGCCCTTAGATAATGCTGTCACCTACTTTAACTCAGCTTTCCATAACCTGCTCAATTCCTGTGCCCCGCTGATAACAAAATGCGTAGGAAGCAATCCTGTACCATGGTTAACCAAAAATACCTTACTTATTATGCGACTTCGGGATAAATCTTTGAAGTGCTACCACACAAACAAAAATATCACCACCCTCAATGAATATAAAACATTATGTAACAAATTAAAAAAAACTTATTAGCTCAGACAGCAAAGCCTATTTCTCTACATTCCAAGCAAATCATAACACAAACCCCAAAAAATTTTGGAATGGAATCTCCTCTCTCCTTCACCCTGCCAAAAAACGAAAACCCCTGCCCACACCCAAATGCCACCGACTTGGATTTAACCTCCCAATTTAACTCATTCTTTATAGATTCTATAGCAAACTAACATCATCATTCACTAACATTTCCACCTCCCCATCCCCACCTCCACTCACCCCTCCATGCCACGCCAGTGCCAGCAAGAAGATTAACTCCATTGTGTAATAGAGTGATGTAGGGGTTGTAATCTCACAACACCCACCTTTGTGTGTGTGTGCATGTGTGTGTGTGTGTGTGTGTGTGTGTGTGTGTGTGTGTGTGTGTGTGTGTGTGTGTTTGTAGGTTAAAGAATTTTGAGGCCATTCCCACCCAGTACACTTTCCATTGCCCTACTTTAAAAGGCCTGCTGATGTCATTCACCTTAGAAGTACCTTTAGACAGCTTTAAGCCCTATAAGCTCCGCAGCATGTGCGATAACTGCGTAACACTATAGTATAAATAACTAGGTAGGCAGGGGTTCTAATCTCAGTCCTAGCAAGTGTGTGTGTGTGTGTGTGTGTGTGTGTGTGTGTGTGTGTGTGTGTGTGTGTGTGTGTGTGTGTGTGTGTGTGTGTGTTTGTAGGTTAATACGCATTTTTAGCCCATTCCCACCCAGTACATTTTCCATTGCCCTACTTTAGAAGGCCTGTCGATGTCATTCACCTTAGAAGTACCTTTGGATAGCCTTCAGCCATATAAGCTCCATTGTGTATGTGATAACTGCATAACACTGTAGTACAAATAACTAGATAGTTAGAGGTTTTAATATTACCACTGGCAACTGTGAGTGTGTGTGTGAAAAACATATCCCCTGTGTGTGTTGGTTATACCATTTTGAGGCTTGTTTCACCCAGTACACCTCCCATTGCCCTACTTAAAAAAAGGCTGCTGATGTCATTCAGCTTAGAAGTACCTTTGAACTCTTGCCAGCCCTGTAAGCTCTGTGGCACATGCGATAACTGCATAGCACTGTAGTACAAATAACTAGATGGGTAGGGGTTCTAATCTCAGCACTGGTAACTGTGTGTATGATAAACCTATCCCCTGTGTGAGTGTTGGTTATACCATTTTGTGGCCTGTTCCACCCAGTACACTTCCCATTGCCCTGCTTTACAATGGCTGCTGATGTCATGCACCTTAGATGTACCTTTGGACACTTATCCCTATAAGCTTCACAGTGTGTGTGATAATTGGGCAGCCCTCCAGTATGTGCAGGTAGATAGGTAGGTGTTTGAATACAGTCAACTATAATACTGGGTGTGTTTGTGTGTGAAGCATATCCCTTGTGGCTGTTGTATGTGTTAGTTATACTATTTTAAGGCCTGTTTAGCCTCTTCACATAGCATTACATTAAATAGTCTGTTAATGGCATCTGCCTTACATGCACCATGTTAAATTCTACAGGCCATACCAGTCATCTGTACATATGTATGCAGACTATCATAACAATTGGCATTTATGACAAATCATTGCCAAATACCTGACAGTTGCTGTAGTGACACACATCAGCATCAGACTTCCTACCTGTCTTGTGTTACTTCATCGCTTGTCCAGGTTTGTAAGAGCAATATATGAGACCAGTTGCTATTCTGGGTGGTGTATCCCACCATCCATGAACCCATTCCCAGCATTAATTGTTGTAAGAGGTAGTATGTTATATCCCAGGCATATAATCTCTATGGTGCATGTAATGTGTACGTAGCACTATAGTACATAAAAGTGGATAGGTAGGTGTTCTAATCTGAGTATTGACAACTGTGTGAATGTATGTGTTTCTATATGTATATCCCCCATGGCTGTCTTTCCTGTGTGTATGTGATGGTTATACCATTTTGTGTGTCTCTTCCACCCTGTTAACTCCCCCATTGCCAACCTAGTCGCAGCCCGTACAGATGTCATCCACCTCACAAGCACAGTTACACATTTTCTAATACAAAGGCACTGTGGTGCATGCAATAGTCATATCAGTGTGCATTGCACATAACTAGATAGGTAGATCATCTAATATGAAAAGTGTCAACTCTGTGTGCATGTCTACATACAGCAGTGTGTGTATATGTGTGTGTGTGTGTGTGTGTGTGTGTGTGTGTGTGTGTGTGTGTGTGTGTGTGTGTGTGTGTGTGTGTGTGTGTGTGTGTACATCCCCTTGCAGCAGTCTACCTGTTTTATGGCCACCAGCATACCTCTCAACCAATCACAGAAAGACATCTGGTTAAAGCCATATGAGAAACTGGGGCAAACACCAAACATTGAACACAACCTTCACATATTGCTGTGACACACATGGAAAGTAGATACCAGAATGGGCCATGCATTTGAATTCTCTTTCCAAAAGGTATGTGTTGTTACAAGACAATATCTGTCATTAATCTGCAATGTCATGGTTATTGAATACGTTGGTCAGAAAACCACAATTTTGTGACAGATGGAAAGAAATTATGTGTCAAACATCAGGACACTCTACAGACATATGCAGAGGCCACAGGTATGGCCACCATTTGTAGCCATACCTTTCAACCTCTTAGAACAAAAACTCTTTACAAAGCCATAAATAATGTGGGACAAAGGCCCCAAAATAGGGACACTTTTGAAATATTGCTCTTACAAACAGAGTCACTAGTATAACAGGTTTAGCATTAGCAGAAATATTCTTAAGGGTATGAAGTCTGAAACTCACATGTCTGTCATTATTTCTTGACATTAGCCCTCAATAATTTGCCAACAGTTTGCGGAAAAACTGTAAGCTAAAGTAATGTCACACAAAGAAGGTATCATAATAGCAAACCACAGGAAGTCCTGTGTGTTGCACTTGCCTTGGCCATGGTATGTCCTCCCAAATGTCACATTACTACAAGTTGTGTCCCACACTCCACATTTGATTAATCACACACACATTGTGTGTCACTTATGTGTTTGCAATATGTAGATATGGGAAGGCCCTGTGACTTCCTGGTGCCCCCAATAATCCACATGCATATAGGCATGAATACTAATTGGCATCACACACATACATAGATACAGCATAAGGCTTTGTGAAGTGTTAAGTATTTTTCAGTCTCTCATTGAGCCACAAACTGCTGTTTACACACTGCAATGGGCCATACAGTGGGTATGGAATTCTGTCAAGGTCCTAGCCTCAAGCTGAATGCAGACACTAGTGTCAGCATGCCATATGGCAAAGACATGTCCCCAGTACTTCCAACTTCAGCACCAACCCTGTAAACAGACAGACTGTGGTGACAGACCTGGGTAACCTGAATGGCAACATAGTTGCATTCAGGCAACAAGTATTGGCAGTCATCACAAATTGCTTGTATGTGGTTCACCACATAGGTAAAGGGTCTGCATCCAGCCAAAAGGTGGACATTTCCTCTGAATAGTCCTCAGTCAGTGCAATACATTAGCAGCATGGCTTGTCTGTTATGCAACTATGCAAACATCTGCAGCATCTGTACAGGCTATGTTAACACCTGCAAAGGTCAGGCATGGCCCTCAACATCTGTTCCACACAGCCTCTAATCTGTACTGTCCCAGTGATTAATTGTCATGTTGTTGACAGGTGTCTGTAGCATGCCATGATGGCAATGTTGTGCTCAGCCCTTTGACAGCTGCCCCAAGTAGAAGACTATAACTCCATGTGCATTACTAGCATGAGAGGACTGGCTCACATATGAGATAGCAGATAAACATGTTGGAGAGTCAGGTTTGGCTAACAGAGGCTGCCCTGTGTCAGGAATACACTCCCCATATATGTAAAATACAGTAACATGCATACTGTCATTTACTCTGGCAAGGTTGAGTGTATGGGATAGAAATACATGTGCCCTGGGTTTCAAACAGTGTCTAGCAATGTCAGGGACAGCAGGTGCTGACAGGTGATTCTGTTGGGGTTAAAGTAATTGCTAGGCTTGTGAGGGACATACTACCAGTACTCTAGTAACCTCCACTGTGTGTGTGAACCTGTGGTACTACAGAACACCCAGGTGACTTGTATGATGGCTAGCTAGCTGTGTCAAGTGGTACGTATGCAAAGTCACACTGTCTGCCCCTATTGTCCCTCACACACTGTTGCATGCATACACACCAGATAAACATGTACATATACAGCCATACCTTGCCTAGGAAAAGTTCACTGTGTTTCCACTCCGCCATACTCATCTTTAGTAATGTCAGCAGCCCCACAGCCTGCAGACATACAGACACTTGGAACACAAACAGAATACAATATGTGAGACAACAGTCAGTCAGCAGTACTAACAGCAATAATTCGTCATGGCAAAAAGGGTACATACACTTTGATGTGTACGCATGACAATTGCCAGCAGACATCACCTTGTACAGCATTACATTACTATGCTGTACCATACTCACCCTGTACATCAGACACATATTAGCATATCCCTGCATCGATGGTATGGATAACAGAGATGTGGCACAGGTATCATCACATGCACAGGGTGTGGTGTGGGTTTGCCAGAGGCCTAGGCTGGGTCATAAAGTTAACATTGTGTGTGTGTGTGTGTGTGTGTGTGTGTGTGTGTGTGTGTGTGTGTGTGTGTGTGTGTGTGTGTGTGTGTGTGTGTGTGTGTGTGTGTGTGTGTGTGTGTGTGTGTGTGTGTGTGTCTGGAGGGGTAGTGTTCAACTGGGTCATGCAGAGGAGTTGTGTGTGTCTGATGGTGACCTGCCTGTGATAGTGATGTGTGAGTGTGTGTATGTACACAGTCAAGCCATGTGGTTGCCCTAAACAGGGGTATGTTGGACATCCATGGACTGTACATGGCAGGATGTGCAGTTCACCATCTCCAGCCAAGGACATGGGAACTGGTTCTGCCAGCAGTCTCACTGGCACCACCAGGTAGATGTGGTACTATTCCCTGATGGTGACTGCTGTCTGGTGGATCCATGTCCCTGATGGAATCAGCCAGGACCATGTGACCATGGCCTGCTCCATTGTGGTGTGGACAGCACCCTCCCTTTGGTAGTGCTGGCGGTACTTCCACTACAGGAGTGTGACTGTGCATGGCCACGTGGCTTCTCAGCTGATCTTGCTGCTGACTTCCATCCATGTGTCTGATGCCCTACTCCCACCACATCCTCCAGCACAGACATTACACCATCTCACCCCACCATCTATCCACGACATCAGCATAACTTATGGCATCACCAAGGCCATGGAGGTCATCATATATGGCAGGAAGTGTTGCATTCATGAGCCTGAGCATCTGTCTGGTGTTGCATTAAGAATTTGTCTGTGCCTCCATGATGGACCAAAACATGTGTCTGGTGACACCTGCTGTGACACCTGCAACAGAGGCTTGATGGGCAGCAGTCCTCTTTTGAGCACCACTGTCAATCTGCCTGTGTTGGACCTTGCAAGATCTCTGGGTATGGCTAGTGTCTACTCTCTCACTTGCCATATTCACCACACTAGCCTGTTCCATGCCACCACCCTCCAGCTGTCCACTATCTGTGGCTGCTGGGGACTGGGTATGTGTTGGCATACTGACTGTGTGCAGGGACATTGTGGGTGAAAGTGGAATATCAACCAATGGCACAGATTCAGCCCCGACAACCCCACCTGTGCCTCACTATGACCACCATCATTATCAGGGTCTGATAAGACCCATACATCAGGTTGTGAGTGGGAGAGTCCCCATCCAACATGTTAACCTGTGAGGGGAAGACAATATATGTAAATTACTACCTGCACTATAATGTTTAATGATACACACACACACACACACACACACACACACACACGCGTGTGCACGCGTGCACGCGCACGTGCATGCGAGCGCATACACACACACACACACACACACACACACACACACACACACACACACACACACCCGAGGTAGCACAAAGCCATTATACAGACAACACAATTTCTGAATGATAACATGCACGACATGCATTCAGATCACAGAAGACACAGTCTGAACAGGCCCTCAACAACATGAAGTGCAGCTGTGTGCAGTTAATGTTACTACTACTATACAGCTCAAAGATACGTGAGGAGTGGTAGTATGTGATGGACCATCACCTAACATGCAGTGCAGCTGTGTACACAGTCATAGTAATGTACCCCTGTATAGCACAGTGGCAACACCTATACAAACTCACATGCCAATATGTTATAGCTCCTGTGATGACCAATGTGATGCACCACAGTTAACACCACCTCAAGTGAACATGCACATATTGCAATATGGCTAAGCATAACTGTTGTATGCATGGAAAAGGGACTACCCTTAACATGCCTAGGGTATTTTCCAAAAATCAAGTCGGGCCAACAAATGATGAAAGTGCACACAAAAATATTCTGAAGAAAAGAAGTGTGTTCAATCCACCACTCCATCCCCTCAATCTTTTTGAGCAGGCAGAGAAAGAAGACATGTACAAATTATGGGCTCAGAATAGGAAGTTTTATGCCAGCTTAAGTTCAGATGAAAGAATTCCCATGAATCAACTGAGGGGAGACAAGGGACTGCATATCATGATCCCTGACAAGGGAGGTGGTATAGTAATATTCCATTCAGAGGATTATTCCAACATTATGCCGAATATTTTATTTAATGAAGATAATTATGTACAGGTTTCTAATAACCAAATAAATATTGCATATCAACGTATTGATAATTATTTAGAAGAATATTTCCTGTACAAACATATTACTAATGACCTCCTTAATTTTATAATACACAAAAGCATAATTGACCCACCTTTTAGACCAATTGTTGCTGCCAGTGGCTCCAAAACACATAAGTTGGCACTATCTGTAGATAAAATGTGTACACAGTCATAGTAATGTACATTACAAATTACACATTACATTACAAATCTCCCTTGCCTCTCCACAACCCCTCCTAACAAACAATGCCGAAATTCTACTTGTAAAACTTCAACCAAACAAACATAAAAGCATAAATATAGCATGTATTTACATCCCCCCAGGCAACAATAATAACAAAACCTTAGAGGACTTTCTCCACTGGTTAACTCAAACTCACCCCCAGGAATCCATAGTGTTAGGTGACTTCAACATCGATTGGAATTCCTTCTCATCTAGCTCCCCATCTAGCAGCATAAATCTACATGGCTTTTCTCAGCTCATATCCACTCCTACCAGACTAGGTAAACTCCAAAACAAAGACAGCATCCTGGACTGGATCCTTACTAATAAAGATCCTGACCAGTACTCAGCAGGTACTCACCCAGAGGACATGAGTGATCACTTACTCACCTATGTTATCAAATTCAAGAAAATCACCCCCGTTCTTACAACCATAAAAAAAAATCAGGAATAATAATAAATTCAACGCCTCCATTTTTCAAACTGAACTTAAAGCCCACAACTGGACAATACTCAAGTCTCTTCCTCTTGAAGAGGCAGTTATCTACTTCAACACCACCTTCCTCAAGATTCTAGATTCCCATGCTCCAATACGGTCCATTAGAACTAAAACCAAAACCGCACCATGGATCTCTAAGGAAACAAAATCCAAAATCCTATCTAGAAACAAGATGTGGGTCACATGGCGTACCTCTAAAGACCCACACTCCCACCAAACCTTCCGGAAACTTAGAAATGAAACTAAAAGAATGATCTTAAATGATAAAAAAAAACTTCTTCTTCCACCTCCAACACAAACACCTTAATAATCCACAAAAATTCTGGGCAGGCTTAAACAAGCTCCTGCACCCAGGCCAGGCAACCACCCCCACTCCAACAACTTGCAAACAACAGTGCCCTGTAAACATTGCTAACACATTCAATAGTTTCTTCACAGAAACTATACAATCCCTGGCCACACAATTCAAACAAACAACCAGCCCACTCCACTACCCATGCCAGCAGAATACTACAACTACATCAGATCATCTATTTACCTTCGATCCAGTACCCATATCCTTTATAACATCTCTTCTTAAAAAACTAAAACCCACTAAGCTAACAGCTGACCTTCTCCCAGCTGAGTTTCTGCAAAAAGCAGCTGAGGCCATTTACTATTCCGTCTCCATAATCATAAACCGTACCTTGTCAGAAGCCTTCATCCCTCCATATGGAAAATGTCCCACATTATTCCTCTCCATAAAGGTGGTAGCTCACTAGAGCTAACCAACTACAGACCTATAGCTATACTCTCACCCCTGGCCAAAATTATGGAAAAGTGTGTCCACAAACAACTGATGGAACACCTCACCAAAAATAAAATTCTAGCTAACTCCCAACATGGCTTCAGGCCAAATCACAGTACCACATCAGCACTACTATCCTTTTCTAATACCATCAATAACTTCAGAAACAATAATAAACTATCATCTGCTCTTTTCTTAGACCTCTCCAAGGCCTTTGATATGGTGAACCACATTCAACTCCTCCATACATTAAAAACTATCACTCAGCAATTCCACGCTGAAATGGTTCCAATCCTACCTGTCCAATAGGCAACAGGCTGTTCTATGGCAGGACAAATTATCTACATGCCTACCTGTTACACTTGGAGTTCCCCAAGGATCTATTCTTGGCCCTCTTCTCTTCACCATCTTTGTTAATGACCTGCCCACAATCACCCCCCATGCCACATGCATTCAATATGCAGATGGTTTGACTATCATCAGCACTGCCTCCAACCTGGCAGACCTCACTGCTTCAACCCAAGATACCTTCAACCTAATAGAAAAATGGTTCTCAAGTCGACAACTAGTTCTCAACCCCAACAAAACAAAACTACTTACTTTCTCACCCACTAACAAGACTCTTCCCCCCACCTTCTCTATTACATCCTCCAATGGAATCACTATATCACCAGAAGCTCACACAAAGCTATTAGGTGTTACCATTGATAACTCCCTTAAATTTGACACCCATTTCAATCTTACCATCAAAACCGTCAATAAAAAGCTTGGCTCTCTCTATAAAGTAAAACACTTTCTCACTCCTCACTCTAAAATTACAATTGCCAGCACACACCTACTATCAACTCTTCTCTATTCTCAAACTTTGTAGGTAAAATGTGGAACTCCCTACCGACCATGCTCACCTCAGAACCCTCACTCCTACAATTCAAAAAAAAGCTTAAACCCCATCTCAATACTCTCTGGCAATGTCCCTGTTCCAAACCTGATTAACCACGATCATTTACCCTTCTCTTACTTCACTATCCTTAACCGCTTTTTAACAAGGCGCCTCGCCTTTGTAACTGACCTATGTTTTTTTTTTTTATATGCTGCTGTTGTTTTTTTTTTTTCCCAAGATGTGATGTATCTTTATATTGTATTTAGAACTCAACTATCTTCCTTTTTTTGCATTAACAATGTTCATATGTCTGTTATGTACTTGGAGCTTTTCTCCCCGGGCCTCCGCTGAAAATGGACATGTATCCAGTCGGACTCTCCCGGTTAACAAATGTAAAATAAATAAAATAAAATAAATAAATAAATGACTATGTATGTAGTGGAGAGAGCAGCGCATCTTGTTAAGGATTCCTGGGATTTTCTAGGACAGCTTAAACAAAATCTATGGGCAGCTGATTTGGTATTTTAACCATTGATGTGATAGATCTTTTTTCCTGTGTTCCTAAGTAAGAAGGACTAGAATTATTTGAAGAGACACTCTTTACATGTTCCACCTCAAATCACGATAAAGTAAACCTGATGTGTGAAATGATGGCACTTATCTTAGAGAATAACTTTTTTATTCTTTGAGGGTCAATATTTCCAACAAACAAGAGGAGTTGCCATGGGGGCTGCCTGCTCTCCTATCTATGCAAATATAGTACTATTAGGCTGGGAATTAAGATAAGTATTCCACAGAGAATTTTGGGACAACATCAGTTATATTGCAGGTTTTGGATAACATCTTTATTTTGTGGAAGGGAAAAGTGGAAGATATCCCTGGTTTTATTAACCACCTGGAGAAAACTACCTCATTTTTTGGAATTTACTTATAATTACAACACTAGAAATATACATTATTTGGACACGGCAATTTCTCATACACCTACAAATATATTTCGTAAGAGTACTTTTTGTAATTTTTACCTTCATTATACAAACAAATATCCACTTCCACAGAAAAAGGACAGGCTATAAGAATTGCATGCATAACTTCAGAATTGAGTGATGTGAGACAGGAATTTTTCACATTAAGAGATCTGTTTTTTTAAAGGGGGTACAGTAAAACATAGGCTAGGTGGAAATACTGTCCACTGTTTGGACTGATGTGTTATGTCCACAGTTTTGCATGCTATGTCTGCATAGCTGTCAACCTCTTAGAACAAGAAATATGTAGAAAGCCCAACAACATGTAGGGACAAAGTCCCAAAATTAGGGACAGATTGTAAGTATTGCTGTTATACAATTGGAAACTTGCTAGAGTAACAGTGTTTGTTCGGACATATATTTTCTGAGGGTGTTGAGGCCTGCAACTGATTTGTATATCACATACCTCTCAACTGTCCAGATTTTCACAGAATGTCCAGAATTGTGGCTCTTATTTTTGGTATTTTCCTCATAATATTTATGTTTGGCAAATCACTTGGATGATCTGGAGATTGAAGTCACTAAATAATGACATATATTTGTGTTTCAGACTTCATATACTTCGGAAAATGTATGTTAAAACAAACTGTGTTACTCTAGCAACATGTTAAGTTTATAATACCAATATTTAAAATATATCCCTATGTTTGGGCCTTTGTCTCTCCATTTTGTCAGGCTTTGTCCACATTTCTTGCAGTAAGAGGTTGAGAGGTATGGTACATCACTGACTTTATTCCTGGTATCATCCCAGTGCTTTAGCAGAATCCCAGAAATGTTATGAGGAACAGACTGTAAATATAAGCCCAAAACCTGGACATTCCGTGGAAATCTGTACAGTTGAGATTTATGTATGTCTGGCCATTGTTAATAGACTTTCAAGATTGTGTAGCAGTCTACTATGTAAATGTTTGTTGGTCTGAGTAGGGAGGTAGGCAGATGTGAATGTCATATATCCTTTTCTATCTGACTGTGCATGCTGCTACAGTTGCTGGTGGTCTATCATCTGTGTATGTTTGTAGGGGCAGGCTTAGACATATCCCTTAAAACCTCATGACTCCAAGTACACTGTGATTTGGGCCAGTATATATATAGAAGTAGTGTGTGACTGACAATCATGATACATTTGTTAAAACAGTTGTCATACTCCAGAGGTCAGTTGGCTTACTGGTATGTTGTTTTCACTGTAATGCAAATGGTTCTAGATAGAGAATTTCTCACTGCTGTCTGTTTTTCCCTACAGTTACATCCCTGTAGGGCATGATATATTTGCAAATGCATCAGCAATTCCCCAGAGCTGATTTGGTGTAGTGTTGTGTTCTTCTAACTGTAGTTCAGAGTGTAGTGTTGTGTTCTGACTGTAGTTCAGAAGGTGTTGGGTGAAATGCTTGGCAGCTCTGTGTTTTTGCCCTAGTGTTACATAACTGCACTCATACCTCTCAACTGTCCAGATTTTCACAGAATATCCAGAGTTTTGGCTCATAATTTTGATCTATTCCCTTTAAATGTTGTGGATTTCTGACAAATCACTGTGATGATGTAAGGATTGAAGTCACTAAATAATGACAAGCAATTGGGTTTCAGACTTGAAATCCTTCAGAAAATGTATATTAAAACAAACCATGTTACTCTAGCAACTTTCTAAGCTTATAAAATCAATGATTTAAAATATGTCCCTAATTTTTGCCCTTTGTCCCCACACTTTGTCAGGCATTGTCCAGATTTCCTGTACCCTGTACTAAGAGATTGAGAGATATAACTGCACTGCATGAGATATATATATATATATATATATATATATATATATATATATATATATATAAAAAATTTCCCTAATTCCATAGAGTTTTTCCCTAATGTTAGATGACCATACTGCATGATATATTTACTGAAGCAGTGCTAATTTTCACAACTCATTTGGTGTAGTGGTATGTTGCGGTGACTGTAGTGCACAGGGTCCTGGGTTGGAGACTTACCAGTGATGACTTTCTTTTTCCCTAATGTTTAATAACCGTAATGCATGGTATATTTACAAACACATTAGGAAATTGCACAGCTCATTTTGTGTAGTTTGTGACCTGCCAGGGCTAGTTATTTTGTTGCTCGCAGAACAGAGGCTGATTGAGACAGTGATTAAAGCAGTTTTAAACAGTTTTAAGTGGGTTTGCATGGTGCTAAGTGGTGCCAAGAGGCACTTAATCCTTTTTTGTTTTGCTTAGTGCCACTTATTCCTACTTAAACCCACGCTAATTTCAAAAAAAGGAAAGAAAAACAACATGAAAGGCAGCTAGGGATGTGCAGGGCAGGTGTAGGAAAGGACTATAGCTCTCCATTTCTTCTGCAGCAACAGCTGTGAATGATGTGTACAATCTGGAATTTAGAGCCTCACACCACACAGGGTTGAGTAATTAAAGGGTTACTTGATTGACATCAGTGTATGTGGGGGCAAAATGGAAAGCTATGTATGAGACGTGATTTTTTGGGGGGTGACAGATGCCCCCCCTTTTATGGTGAGAGTGGGACATTGGGAAAAGGTTGTAGGTATGTTTACGGAGGTAGGTTGGGTAGGAGAGGTTGCTTTTGTAGAAAGACAAGACAGCAGATAGGGGCAGTGTATGAAACGAGGGGAGTAAACACCTTGGATGGGGAGGGTGGTTGGGAATTGGATGCCCATGTGTCCCCAGAGGGAAACAGTGGGACTGAGGTCCCCACCCATGTGCAGTCACCACTGTCCCTTCATGGCCCCAAAAGTGGCTGTGCTGGGGGCTGGACAACAGGGGCAGGCTGCCCCTTGAGGTGCACCAGTATGCCCTTGATCTGGTTCAGGTGTCCTTCCAAGTCTGGTTGACTCTGTGCACCATATCTCGTAACTTTCTGCGGTTGACGATTTCCTCTCCATGTCTGCACCCAGGGGAGGATGGGTCCTATCTCTGGAGTCGGTTCCACCTGTGGGTGGTGCTGGACCAGTGGAGGAGGAAGTTCTGGGTTGGGTCCCAGACATGCTGGAGCCTGGTGCTGTGGCCAGGTGAGGCAGGACATGCAGATCCGCTGGGATCTGCCTTCCCAAACATGCTATGGTGTTGAGTTTTTTCAAAATGTATTGGTTAGTCATGAAAAAAACATTTCAAAATTAGTTATAACAACATGTGTGGGTGGTCCAGTTAATCCAGAACAATCAAAGTTAAACAATTGCATAGCAAACAGAACACATGCATAAATGGAATAACAATCAGCATTGCAACAGCATTCCAGTTACATTTACGACAACAGGCCACCTACAATAGTATTTGAACAAGGTATGTTAATTTGAAACCAATTAAATACATGAACAATTATATAATACAGGTACCAACATTACATTTTGAGAATAACATACCATGAGTATATGAATAATAATTACTGATGCAGATAAGGGGTAGGGGGAGAGAAAAAAAGTCCATTAACAACTGCATAGGCTTCCATTTTTCATAACAGTATTGCTCAATACTCTACAGGTCTGCTCTCACTTTATATCTACCTATGGCCCATGACTTCTGTAACACATGCATAACTGTTAAACTGATAACCTAGAATGGTATGAGGAAAATTGTGATAACTCTGGGTACATGACAAGAGGGGACTCATACATGTCGTGGTTAAATATATGATGAAAAAGGTGCACCCTGCACTAATGTTGTGTGAGTGTGCTACTGGCATACTTTACCTTGATTCATATCTGTGTCCAAGGTTATTGGCAGCAGTGACCACTAGCCATGACAGTATGACACTTGAGAGATATGTATTGGGAAGAGTGCATGGTGTATGTACCTATCCTGCTTCACTTGAAGGCATGGGGTTGGTAGAACCGTTGTACATGGTTTATTGGTATACCCTTCCTACAGCTACTACAAACATTTCTTTACCTGTAAGACATGTGGAGAATATATCTGTTAACACTACCTAACTCCTTCTATAAATATTCAAGATTACTTGAGTGTAAATATTCACACATCTTAGTACCACTCCCTCAATTCAAACTGTGATTTACGTGTGCAAAAATGAATGCCAAAGCTATTTCTCATCACACTGAGCTAATGGGGAACTGCTGTCTTTTGCTTGACTGATTTCTGCCTAATACTCTCTTGGGTAGGCAGTCTGACCTTGTAATATAAGTGTAGTGTCACCAATGGCTGGGGTGACAGTTGAACATACATGCCTGAGATTCATGCATGACAGTGTACTGTGTATTAATCCTTTGAAATAATAAGATCTGGAATGCAAAAGTTAACAGAAGGCAATGCTGCAGGGGACACACTATAATATATTACACATTACTATTCAAGGTTCAGATGTTAGTGCAGGAAATATTTCATATTTCATTTATAAGTTGTTTTACAGCTCCACAATCTACAGTTTTGCATAGCAGCTGGTTATCATAATAACCTCAGTTAATGCATGCTGCAAAGCCATATTTGCTGTGAAGCACCTGTACACATTCTATTTCTTTAACAACATACCAGATTAAACACAACAGTTTGTGGTATAAATCTTTATTTGAGTAACATGACACAGTCCTTTATTACAGCTGAGATTGTACATTCAGTAGTACTGCATATCCTGTAGATCAATATCAGTCTGACAAACTTTATTTAGTCAGTACACTCATAACACACTATACCTACTGGCACTAAACAATGTACTCCTACTTATTTATTGCATTATATACTGCAAGATGGATCTGTACTCACCAGACTCTCAACGCAGCCTCACCAGTCTGTCTACATGGGGTTCCACATTGCTAGCCCTCTCCTCTGCAGCTGTAGGGAAAAAAACAACCATTATGCATACCTGTCTATCACATAGTCAAGCTAGAATTTGGTACAGCTATAAATGAAATACTAACAAATTACTGGGGCATTTCCATCTCAAGCATCTTGGATCCATTGGGCCAAGAGCACCCCCTTTCCTCAGTGTAGGTCGGCAAAGTGATGTTGTACCTGCTCACCAGTTTGGGGGATTTCAGTGGCACTGGTGAGAATGTGTGCCAGACAGTCCCTGTCCTCACATTTGTATTGGGAGCTCTGGTACTGGCCCTGCAGCAGTCTGTCATGGTGTTAAACAAGGAGACCAGCCATGACTCGGGACTCCAAAATGCACCAGCACTGTGCCTGAAAGTGCGCTCCCTCTCCAACTCCAGACATAGTTCCTGCAGTGATCAAACTACAACAGGTTCTGGCTGCATTCCTGCTTGTGCAGTTTAAATAAGGCCATATTCCTGCTCTTTGCCATCATTGGCCCATTTTTGACGTGTGTGCAAATCTGCTAAGCTGAGTTGAGCAGTGCTTAAAAAGGCATATGCTGAGCAGTGATTATCAGTGTGCAAATCCGCTTAGCTGGGCTGAATGCTGCTTAGAAATATACTTCTAAGCACTGCTCAAACCGGCTAAGCACTGCTAAGCAATGCTCAGTTTTCATTTAAAAAATATTTATAGATTGAACATTAATTATTCATTAGTGACATATTATTAGGTGTATATATTTTACTTTACATGAAGTACCCCTATGTGCTTTCATTACATTACCTTGGGGTATGACTGTACTGTATGGGACACTTGTGTTTACATGGGAGATTTTACACCATATATCCACTGGCACTGCAATTGTGGACCGGCTACACTACCCTGGTTAACAAATCTCAATTACTACATCATTAAAAATAACAAATAAAAATTAACAATGCTTTCCCATATAAAAGATGAATAGCTTCTCTTAGTGTTTGAACCGTGAACTACTGCACGCAAAGCCAGACCTCTAACCACTAAGCTAACTCACCACTGAAAATTTCACCTATGCATTTCTATTTAACACTTACAAGATATTTAAGCACTGCTGAGCAAAGCACCATGATGAGAAAACCCACTCAGCTATGCTTAAACTTCACATATAAATGAAAAATATATATATATATATATTTCATACAATCTTTTTAAATAGATATATCTCAATATATAACTATAAGCATATCAGTTGCAGGCCACATGCTCTTCATGACAATCCATGGTAATGGAAAACATGTCATTTTATCAACTTGTAAGAGCAATATTTAAAAAGTGCCCTATTTTTGACCCTTTCTCCCACTTTAATTTAATGGCTTTGTCTAGATTTCCTGCTCTAAGAAGTTGAAATGTGTGTCCGAGGACAGACTTGCATTCATTTGCTTCCAGTGTCTGCAAACACTGAAAGCATTTAAAAAAGTGCCTTATGGCACTTTGACAGTGCAGCGGGCATGTTACAGACCTGTGAGCACTACTGCAATACACCTCCTGCACTGATTCAGTATCCATGCCCGCAGATCCATCTCAGTAGCACATCTACATTAATATGAAAGTCTCGCTGCTGAGAGGGGGATGTAGAAGTAAACACTAGTCACTCCATGTAGCAATACCACTACTCCTACACAGAGTTTATTGAATCCTAGCCACTATGCTTTTGAAATTACAGACATACCTAAAAATTGCCTTGTGATTGTCTTTGGCTTTGTTAGCTGTTTAACTCTCAAAGATAGATTTGGTGGATTTTATTAAGCTCCTGAGTTATCTGCTTATTTCAGTGACAAGGGCTATAAATCTTTTGGGAATTGCTAACTTTTAGTCAAAATGTTATCCTTTTATTATAAAGCTTGTTGATATCATGGTTGTAATGTGTATTTTTTATTCTGGGATTTGCCCTCCACTTGTTCCTGTTTGCATGCTGGTATAGCGCAATAGTGTACATTCCTGCATATTCAGTAGAGTTAACTGGGTTTGGTGTAGATTTAAAACATGCTGGTGTATTACTTAGGAATAGGTAGTTTGTCTTGAAACTTCTAAAGGTACCTTAGGTAGAAGGGATACCTGGTTTCTGTTTTATTTTGAAGTAGTCTGCTTTATGGTCAGACCTAACAAGTGATAAAGATAAGCAAGGGATGGTGCAAGATGCACCCATATTAGTAAGGACAAGATCCAAGATGTTATTCCCCCTAACAGGTACTCTGACTAATTGTTCCATAGCATTTGCAGTGACAAAGTCCAGGAATCTCTGTGCCTGTGCACTAATGTTAGTGTAGGTTTTTTAGTCTATAGTTGAGCAATTTAGATCACCTAGGAAAATGGTATTAGGTTTAATACTAAGTGATTCTAGTTCCTGTAGATAGGCATTGTGGCTTTCTTTTTTTAAAGATGAAGCTCTATAGCTAGCTAATATATGGTATGAGACCTTTCTAATGGTCATTTAGACATGAAGAATCTGTAGTGCCTCAAGCTACTTTACCAGCGTTGATGTGTGTCTCTTCTAAATTTAATATGGTTAGCTCATTTGATCAGTGTTTGGAAATGCAATCAATTTATTTATCAATGTTCCCTAGGTTTGTTAACGTGGGTATTTTTTGACTGCAATAGGTTAACTAATTGTTGTTATTAGAAACATGTATTTTTGGTCGATTGATTATTGGTATCATGTTATGAAACACTTTCAGATTTCCAATAGGCATCTTAGTTTATTTTTGTTTATTCTAGTTTATTTTATTTTAATTTTGTTTTATTGATTTATTTGTTTATTATGACATATATATTCATCATACTTCTGTATTATATTTGTGTGGTAACTCTGCATCTTTGGCTCTCAAATTTTAAAGCATTTTAAAGCATTCATATTTTGAAGCTTAAAGTTTAATGTTTCAGGAAGTTTCATTTCCTGTCTTGAATGGTTAACAATTATTCTATTTAATGCTAATTGATTAATAAGTTTACTCAGTGGTTTTAAAAGGCAGTTTAATTGATGCTTCTAGTTTTTGCCTGAGGAAGGTGAGGCAAAGCCCTTGCCGAAAGTGCTTACAACAATAAACGTTATTTCAAGTTTTTAGCCGGCTCTTATAGTGTTCTTTCACCTTTTAAACAGTTTTTGAATGTAGACTTATACACCTCCACATTTTTCCCCTCCTACACAGTAGCTGGTCTAAATTTGTGGATGGCATTATAACCCTGCACAGGAGTGTTCTCTGCTACTTTAAACCATACCTCGGTGTCTACACAGATATCAGTGTCTTTCAGAGATAGAAGGGCTTGTAGGGAGTAAAGTTTATTATTAAGGTCCCTAGCACTGATCAGAAACACCTTCATATTTTCCTTTGCTTGGTTCATTATGTCAGTAGGTTTATCAGGCTGGCATTGTGTAAAAAAGGCATTATGGGGGGGACAATGTCTTTCCCAATAAACAAATTCCAAGAGCAGTACATCCTTAGTGAAACAGCATGGTCTGTAAATCATATCCTTCCAGGTTGTTGAATACCGAAAGCCAGGGTACCTTTTTGGATAGGCTTGTATAGGCCCTAGGGCCAATAGCCTAGTACCTACCTATGAGCCTATGAACCTATGAATAATAGACCCTCTGAATGACATAAAGAACTAAACCAATTATTACAATTAATTAGTGTTTGCTCATATAGCAGTATCATCTTTGGAGAATGTAGAATGCTGCTCAATGCTAGGCTCATACATACCTAAGACACATAGTCTGAGAGCTCCATCATGTCTGTTTTCATATAATCCATGGAGGTACAGCTTACACCATTGATAGAGTCGTATTGGTACTTGTTGTTCAAAACCTTGATTGTATACATGATCTGATACAATGCTACAATATTTTTTCAACTTTATGCTGTTCTGTCAGATTTACCACTGACACCTGGGAAGCAAGGAAAGCATTATGACTCACAGTTCTGGTCACAGGAACAATATCAAGGTGTTAAGGTATTAAAATCCTGCTAAATGAAGCTCCTCTTCCTGATGTTTCATAACCAGCTCTACTGAGCAGGAAGGACATGGAGCAGTATTACTGCCGGAAGGTAGCACGCTAATTTATGGTTCAAGGGCTTTGACTGTTCTACAGAAATAATAAGTCTAGATAGTGAAAGAAATGAAGCCCATAGTTTTATGTTGTCAATAATTCCATATTTATATTTATGGTAAGTTATTTATGGTGCAGAGAGACCATAAGACAAACAATGCAGAGCATTTTTTTAAAGTCTCTTCACAAATCACCAGCTATACTTCAAACAGAGTTTTTTGATTTCCATAAATAAGCACCTATATGTCCAGTATATACAAGATATATTAAGACATATAACTGAAACACTTAGTAATGTAAAGAAATTTTTCTACAGAAAGTGGGTTATTTCACAATTGCCTGGATTAGCTGAAAAACTAGATCAATTAGGAATTTGTGCAACAGGCAAGAGTGTAATGCAGTAGGTATGAGGGACCATCATGAATAGTTGTCCAGACAAAGTCAGTGATTCAGACATTAAAATGTAGTTCTCACTGTAGTATTAGCTTAAATGAGTATAAAGCTTAATGTTTAAATGTGGCAAGATTAGCATGTCTACTCATATTAGCGATGTTGCTTTACACAAGAGACTAATATTCACAGTGCTATGACACAAGTCCAGTTTGACTCCTTTCTAACTACAAAGTATTTCTGTGTGGTATCCTTGTTTGGAAATTTTAAATGGAGCCGAGGTATTTCAGTGCAGTATAGATACAACACCCACTAGTATACCTGAAAGATTGTTTTTTTACCATTATCTTCCTCACATTCTCCCTATTACTGGTAATACATGTTGAATCTAGATCACTGAATACTATGTGTAATGCACATGATTGAACCCCTGTACAATTCTCAGTAATATTCTGAAATACAAAATGAACATCTGTTTGTGCTATTTTAGATGAGTAAGAATATTAGGCCTGAGGCATGACATTTTTCTTTAGTTGTTTATATATATATATGTATATATATATGTTCAGAATTAATGTAGTAAAATTAAAAACATTTATTAAAGATATAGGGTAATACAAACTAGGATGGTCTTAAATCATTTAATTTTGTTATTGTGATACTACAGCATGTGGGGTGTGTTTTTGTTTATTTGTTTATTTTTTTTTATCTATTTGGAAAAATCCTTCTCCAAGATTCTGGTATTTTTTTAATTTAGCATTTAACATGAGCTAATACTATAATTGCACAGTCTTCTATGTACATATGCTTATCTATTGCAGGCACTGTCACCATTTCCACATCTTTCTGTATAAAATTATCTCTGTTCTAGGTGGATTTGCAGCCTGCAAAAAAATATTTTTCAGTACAGACAGTATATAAGACGTCACTAGGCTTGCAAGATTGCCCCTTCCACCAAGTCATGAAAGTCATCGGTTTTCTCAACTTTCTGCATAAAATTATCTCTGTTCTGCTAGGTGGATTAACAGACCAAGAAACTAATTTTCAGTGCAGACAGTATAGAATATAGCTGACACAAGGTAAGCTGCTAAAAAACATCTGTACCTACTGTTAAACTAAAAAAAAAAAAAAAAGATTCTCAATTTCATAATGTACTTCAGGATTGTTAAAGCCGTTTAACTTTAGTATATATGCCTTTCTTACCCATGGTCAGCTTCCCCTGTCTCTATTGTATAGCTTTCTTACCCATGAACAACTTTTTTAAAATTTCTCTGCTCCACTGTCCTGTTGAGTTACCCACATTGTTTTAGCAAAACCACTCAAACTGTTGGTTAAACCTTCTCTTACCTTCACTGTCACACATTTTTTTCTTGGGCTAAGACCTCCATCTGTGAGGGGTTCAAACCCACTCTTTTCACTTTCACTACACTCGGGCTCAATACAGTCCTATACCCTACCCCCAATTCCCACCCCCACCTTATCAAAATTTATATTGAACATATCCCTTCCCCATCCTCCTTCTTATTGCCACCCATGCTTACTAACCTCACCAATCCCTGCTGCTACCTCATTATCCGATGGCATTCATGTAAACCCTTTACAGTCTTCTATCACCTTCCCTCCACATATATTCTTCTCTGTTTTCTCCCTTATTTTACTTTTCTCTGTTATTCAAATGTTACAATCTACAGTTTTATCCTCCTTTCCGCTTGTACAATATTCACTTCTTCTTTCTCAGCAAGTTCTTCTTTAATATTACTCTTTCCTTCATAATATGAACAGAAATATCCACAAACCTTTTTTTACCCATCACCCAGTTGATCATTCTCCTAATATTTCCTTTAATTCACAATTTCACCCTACCACACTGCAGCATATTCAACATTTTTCTAACAGACTATACTCCATTAAGCTCTTAACATTTCTCTATCTCCATAATAAGGGACCCCCCTGCCTGGAATTTCTAGTAACCCATTTCTACTCTCATATGTCTTTTCTCTCATATTCATCCTTTAACATATTTTATTCATCTATTATTTCCACATAAGTACTCCATAGTCCTGTGTATCTGCCATGTTATCCTTTTGCATGTTCACATTTCTACTATTCATTTTATGTCACCTTACTACCTACCATGGTACTTTCACACTTTATTCACACTCACACACAACCAGTCACCCTACCTATATTCAGGCTAAATCCTCCTTCATATCTATTTTCATAAATGTATTTAATGTCCAACCTATTCACCTTTTCAAATACAAAACAGCTAGCATTCAGTTCACTTTGACATAACGGGGAATAGATTCATATACTTTAAAAAAGTAACTAATCCTAATTCTCTCTTCTCTAAAACCATTCTTTGTAGTAACATCCATCCTTACCTTGGCCCTTCAGCCTCATTCTTTTCAGAGGGAGGAATTTCCCATGTACCAACCACAACAGGTACTATTAGCAGGGACCCTATGACCAAAGTTAAGTATGGAGGAGGAGGAAACAGACATCAATAATAGTAGTGATACAGAACTGGCTACACCTGGTAAAATTGTTATGAATGAGGATAGTGATTTCAAGATTTACAATTTTTTAATATCCCACTGGATCAAAAGGTGGCCAACTTTTTAAGTAAAGGGTTGACATTTCTGCTTTCCTCAAGGGATAACGTGGCTAGCACATTGATAGATGTTAAAATTTTCCTGAGGAAGTAGAATTTGAAGTTATTACTTGGAGCAAACTTAATCAAGCAACAGGACTTGAACGTAGCCAGTACTTACAACCCCCCCCTCTATCCAATACTTCTACTATTATGAAAGATTTGTGCTCTTGATATAAGAACAATGTTGAGTGCTGGAAGAAAGGAAGAAAATATGAATACATAAGACTATTCCATTTTGGAATATTAGAAGTGTGAAAATATAAGGGTGATGAAACTTGATAAAGGGGCTGGATTGGTAATTATGGACTGGCACAATTATAATGAACAAATGTACAAAATCTTGAACACTGACATATATGTGGAAGTGACATTAAACCCGTCGAATGGATCTTATTGCAACATAAGAAGTACCCTAGAGGATATTTTTATAGAAGGCAAAGTTGAAATGGATATTTTCAACTACTTGAATATGGCTGCCCCAGTAACACCCATTATATTTGGATTTCCCAAGATTCATAAAGGTTTGAATAATCCACTGATGAGATCCATTGCTGATGGAAGGAATTCTATTACATATGCATGTGCTACGTTTCTTGACATTAAAGTGAAACCCCTACTATTTGCAATGCCACATATCTGTAAGGATTATTGGTCCTTCCTGGAAATTCTTAATGGGGTAGATTTTGATGCAAATGATTTTCTGTTCACAGCTGATGTGAAAGACTTATATTCCATGACTCCTCAAGATACAGGAATAGAGAATGGGTGGCTGACTTCCTCCTAGAAAAGGGTCTCCCACAAGAACAGATTGACCTTTACAAGGAACTGTTCAAGTTGGTTTTGCATAACAACTACATTTATTTTGATGGGAAATATTACCTACAGAAGTCAGGGGTTGTGATGGGTTCCTCTTGTGGGGGTATCTTTGCCAACATTGTCATGGTTGTGTGGGAGCATAGATTTGTGCTGGACATTCCCTCCATTAGGATGAATATTAGAACGTATGTCCATTTTTGGATGATATATTTATCATATGGAAAGGAAATGAGGGAAGTATAGATTGGTTTGTCCAATACATTAACAGCACTACCCCTTCTTAAAATCCACATCTAAATATCATCTTGAAAGACTTTCCAATTTGGATATTTGATTAGAAAAGAACAATGAAGGGCAGAAATATACTTCTAAAATTTATAGAAAAAGTGTGTATTCCAACACTTTTTTACACTTTTCAAGCTTCCATCCTTTTCACCATAAGAGATCAGTAGTGAAAGGGCAACTAGTCTGAGTGCCAAAATGCTTTCCTTGGTTTCTGAATTTCATCAAAAATGTGTTAACCTTCATATGATGTTTCTCAGAAGAGGCTTTCCAGAATCTCTGGTTCAGGATTTGGGGGAGGAGGTGACATCAAAAAGATTGATTGGCCATGTCAAACCCAAGCCTATCCTCTTTAAGGAAGGAAGTTAACATCAAGATGAGGAAACTGCAATAGCGACTCCCAGTTTTGAACCCTCTGAGGCAAGTGCATTGAAACAGTTTGGCACGAGTTTTGTGACCACCTTTAATGCCAATAGCTGGGTCCTGAGGTCTATTTTTAATAAGAATTAGACATTGTTATATGACGATGTAGAAATACATGACAAAATCCAGGAGATTCCTCCATTAGTATATCAGAGAGGCCAGAACCTGAAAGCTTTTTTGGATCAGAAAAAAACAGGCTCACTAAGAGGAAGATCTGGTATGATAAAATGTGGAGTCTGCTCATATTGTAAGTTCATTTATGAGGGTTCCACATTTCAGGTAAGGGATGCTACCTACCATATTAAGGGTATTTCTAACTGAGAATTCAAACAAGTTGTCTATTTAACACAGTGCCAGAAGTGTCCCTGTTTGTATGCTGGAAAACATAGCGTAAACTTAAAGACCATATCTATGAACATGAATATAGTATTAAAAAAATGAACTTATCTAATGCCTTAGCTAAGCATGTAAATATTATCATTTTTTTTTAAATATTTTGTCATTGATCATGTCCCAGTAAAAGTGAGGGGAGGGCCATGGGAACCTTATTTGCAAAAGCAAGAGTTAGTATGGCAACTAATTTTTAATGCCTATTTTTATCCAGGGTGGAATGACTGCTGCAGTATGAAACCTATTTTTGACTAGATAGGTAATATTTTAAGTAAGTGTTAACTACTTTTGGGGTTAAACTCAGTCCAAAAGTTTTGGATTTGTGCATTTACTTTTGGGGTTAAAACAAGTAACAAATAATAAGGTAATTTGGTCTTGTACTTGTCTTTGTTTTTAAAATGTTTTTTTTTTTTTTTAAATGTTTTAAAGAAAAGGGTGGATGGACCTTTAAGACACTTGAGGAAGTGATGTAACAATTTCATCATTGTACTTGAGTCTTTTTAAATAGCGCTGTTACTGTGGGTGAAGAGTCTGAAGAAGTTCACATATGTTTTAAGTGAACAAAAGCACCTCAAAGGACTGACTAGCTTTTCTGCTGAATGTCATTGTTTTCCAGACCTGTAGCAGTATTTTGGACTATTTTATAGTGTGTAAATCAGAAGTTTACAGGTACTTATTAGGCTAGCTGTCCTTGTGGGTATTTTAAGCCTAGCCAATTCCCCTCAAGGGTAAGAATCAAACCCTGTACCTTGTGTTTGTGAGGTAAACACAGTAACCATTATAGTAACTCCTCCACCATACTAAAGTTTGATCTTCACATACAAAACTATATCATTAAAAGCTAGGTCTACTATATAGGGCAAAAATAAATCCTTACTCCTTCTAGAAGAATCACCCTAGCTAACACTGATCTTTTAACATCTCTTCTCTATGGCTCACCTACTTTGACTAACATTCAGATCTTTCTTAAATTACAACTGAAGCAATGCTATTATACGATAGCTAAATTTGCATCTAACCTGCTATATAAATCTCATCAGTGCTCTGTATTATGTGCTGTCAGCTGATTAGACCTCCCACACCAACTAGCCCATATGCAACATCTTCTAACCCATAAAAATTATATAACCCCTCTACCTGCCCTTGTATTTCCTTAGTACTACATTATTGCCTCTCAAATTACCCTCTGTTCTTTCAAGACAAAAACATACTAAAAATCTATAACCAAAAAAAGCATGGGGCAAAGTCTATACTTACACTGCATATCCAAACTATGGACATCTATCCCAAATTCAATCAAAACTATATGTAGCTTCCATGTATTTATGTCCTCTATCAAAGAAGTTCTCACAAACCCATGGTTATGCCCATGTACCTCACCTATATGATCTACAATAACAAATATTTTATATTCTTACTTACCCAACCTATCATCTTACTATCTATACCTTTCAACACCTGCCCTCTCCTCACACTTAAGATGGACATGTAACCTTTTATTTTTATTTCATAGCATAGTAGTCTATACTTCTAATACATTTGTATATATTGAGTGTCATATTTAATTGTGATTTTTTTTTTCTTTTTTCTTATTTTTACATCATTGGTGTCTCGTCATGGTTTATTGTACCCTATGTCTTTCACTACAAAATGTATGCATATATACTTTTGTATTATATTTTTACTAGTGTTTTTTTTTTTTGACATTATCTAACTCCATGAAGCTTTTCTCCCTGAGGCACTGCAGAAAATGGACATTTATTACCCAGTCAGACTTTCCCGGTAAACAAGTATCAATTAATAAAATAAAATATAATTAAGATAAGTACTTCATACTGTAGAGCATCTTCCCCATCTCCCCTATAATATGAAATCATTAATATTATATATTCCTAAACTCTTCTTAATTTGCTTCCAAAAGTCTGTCTGAGGCAATAAATTAATCATCACTACATATGTGCATACATAGATAAATAATAAATAGTTTCTGTATGCTAAATGAGTGGAAGACAGGTACAAACAATGGGGTATCAAAATGCCTATTTTGACTTAGAAACAGCTCTCCAAATTTGATGGCAAATACTGTATACAGGAGTTTAGGAACTTCCCCATAGCTGTACTGTGAGTACTCAATAGTTATGAAAGGGTGACAATGCCTTTTGATGGTGTTTCCTTTTTCCTTGCAGCATAACATTTTACTTGAATGAGTGATTCTATGAATCACTCACCTGAATACTTTGGGATCTACCAACATTTCTTGAAAAGAGCACATGGCTAATTAACATTCTCCATTCTCCATGACTGTTTCATTCCCATGTGACTTTGCCTGCAAGACTGTTGTTTTGGCTAAGACCCCTGTTAGGGGAAATCTCAGTAGTATAGTATTCTCAAGGTCAGAAAGGCTTGGCATCATATAGAAATCTTCCAAGATAAGGATTTCACATCATGCTAAGCCTTTCTGAATCCAAGGGTGTGAGTGTGGTTAAAAATGCTGATAAAAAGGCTGCATTATTTTGAAAAGCAAAATAAACTGCAAACTACAAACTAAAACAGTTTGAAGAAGTGTTATCAGAATTATAACAGCCACAGTGCTATGATAATTGAAAACCTTTGTTCAGCCAATATTGCAGTTTGGCAGAGTGTATCACTAGGTTAAGCCTGTAAGGTGCTAACAAGTTTCATCCTGTAATATTTGTTTGATTCCATTAAACACAACTTGCATAATATCAGACAGATGTTTATCTATCTTTGGTGGGCTCACCCTAGAGAAGCCTATGTTTAAAATAAAAAATGCAATGGGGACAAGCCTCAAAGCTTTCCCATAACTCCCCAACCTGTAACTTCTATATACCAACGTCATATTTGCCCAACAAAGGAGAAAAGTAAAACATGTCATTGCTGTTCATCAAAATCTCATACATTTTAAGTAGATGTGCTTTCAAAAACTACAATAAAAAAAAATAAAAAAATAGGATAACTACATGGAAATCTAATACCCTACTTAGTTAGATAGTGCACGTTGATAGCACCTAAAAAAATATACCTAGCTGATGTATCAGTTTTAAGATATGGATGTAAAAATACCTGTAATAATTCTACATTGCCTAGAAAAGTTTTTCCAATCCCCCAGATCTTGAATACCAGTAAGTGCTGACACCATGCCATAGTTGTGTCAGATGAATTTGCCATGATGCCCTTACAGTATTGGTTAACATTCGTTAGTAAATATGTAGATAACAGTAGTCTACTAGGAAGCTGCCAAAGAGCAGCCATTACAGTTCTTTGGTAAATTAGACTGCTAAACAAAACTATTTACTTAATCCAGTAGAAATAATGACAGAATTAGGCAAATCTGTGAAAAAGCAGTAACTGTATGGAGTCTCAAATTCAAATGAATCTGAAGATATTGCATAGCTTACTTTCTAATGAAACAGGTTGTTTGATGAAATAGTTTGCAATACATGGTAAGTCTGAACTGTTGGATGATCATCATCCAGAAATAAGAGAGACCTTGGATGGTTTCCATGATTTTTAATGTCATGCTACTTTCAGGAAATAGTCCACAAAATTAAAAGCTTTCAGCTCTTCTTTGCAATACTTTTGTTTACAAGGTGTTTTCCTGAAGTACCAGTAACCATTATATAGGTTGTCAGACTGAAGTTCAACATTTGTGTGATAGACACTCCAAAAATCTATTCACAAAATTGTGATTGTTGCCATCTGTAGAAAAAGGCTAAGATTGTATTATGTAAGAGATTTCCTTTTCCACTAAAATATAGCAGTCTTAAAGTTATATGCAAGTAACAGACAAGATGAGCTACAGATCCCCATATTGGGGATACAGGTCTGAATCACCTAGAAAATGCTTTATAAGTGTTGCAGTACATACATTTAAACTCAGTGTTTACTGATTATACTATTGCTTATTGATCACGACTGGGTTGAACTTTGGAAAAGGTGCTAAGTAGAATATGTATGGCTTTTTATTAACTAGGAGGTTGTAATGTTACTGCATTTGATCCATATTTCTTGATCTCGAGTCACTGTGATATTATTTTATTTATGGAAGACTATTGCTTACTTGCATATTTGTGAACCACCTACAGACCCATTCATGTTATGTTATCATAACCAACAAACACATTTCTGCTAGATTAAAAATAGTTTTCCTTGCAAAAGAACAGTGATTCCCATAAAGGTATCTGGTGTTTCTTGATGTTTTAAATTGTAATATGCATCCAGGTTTACTTCACAGAAGAAATGTATTATCATAACCTACAATGAAACATCACATCTGCGGTAATAACCATTTCTTGTTATTAAAAGTGAAATTACATTTCAAAGAAAATTTACTTTATTTATCTTACTTGGAAAAAAATAAAATGGTGGGTTCTTCCTACTCACCATGAGCCAAAATGTATACAGAATTGCACTGTAAAAGATTTGATTTTGTATGCAGGATGTATAAATATGAAATAAGTAATTGCAAACAAGAAGTGGGGTTCACTTGATGAGATGAAGAATATAATTCCAAAAAGCAAGAAAGATTGAGCAAATAATAAATTAAGAGAAGATGTTATTTTATGCACACTGAAGCTCTTTTGGCTACCTCTGTGGTGAGCATCTGCTGCTACAGGTATTTGTCTTCTATTACATGGTCAACTGGACACTCTCACCTCCCCAGAAGTACCTCCAATAGTGATCAGCGTCAGTGACTAGACTGGTGTGTGCTGGGCCAACATCATATTAGTGAAAATAGCATGCTTTTACCTATTACTCTCCATCTCTGCACTCACTCATTAATACCCTGACTATGGGAACTGCAATGGGCATCTGTGCTCAACCACTTCTCTTGTCAACAAGGGGTTGGTGCCATCAGAACACTTTGCCAACTATCAGGCAGCACTGCACAGTTGTGTCTCCTGTCTTCACCAGGAAAATGAAACTGTCCAAGTGTACCCAAGCATGTGCACCTTCCTCCTGCTCCTCAGGACTGGCACACCCTCCATCCTGCCTGCCCCATCAAGCACTGAGCTGATATTCAAACACTGGTCATCTCAACTGTAGTGAGGGCTTTATTGCTTTATGGCACAGGTGCAGACTGTTGTTATTTTATATGGTGTGGGAATGCTACCAAAAGTGTTTCTAATTTTGTAAACAAAAAGCAATTCTTTACAAAGAATGTGGAGATGCCTTTTGAATGACAAGTAGATACCATTTAATGGTGACCACATTTCAGATTAACTGGCATGAACATTAATTTTGTGATATTGGGAAACACTAGTTTCCAACATTTATAAGCAGTGCAACAAAGTATTCATAATTTTCCAGAAACCTCATGAGAAAACATATATGAAATAATAATGAATTATACATTGTAAAGATATTTCTGGAAAGGATTATTAAATTAAATGTGATTTATAATGTTAATTGAAATAATGTAAACTGAATGTCATGGTATACAGAAGTCTTAGAAGATGGAAACTGAATTTACTTCTTAAGGCAATTAATGATAGCTAATTAAAATAAAATGTTAGACTTTACCTAAATATTCATAAAATTATGATCACAATTAATCCTTATACTATCCAGAAAAGAGATAAATAATAATAAAAATGGTGGTTTACTTCAAAGCAATTGAATATTATCATATTTTACCACATAACTTTAAGCCTAGTTAAACACTTAGCTATTTTATCCTATGTACTCCTTAATTTTACGTCAACAAATTGCTTTGTTAACATTTGATCAGAGTGGTCAACTATCTATGTTCAGGACTTCCTGTGACTGGCTACATCCAAGAATTTACACAGTGGTCAATTTTTTTGAAACTTGCACAGTATTCACTCCTCAGACCATTGACTAATTGAGGATTAACTTTGACTTTCCTCGTGTTCAGCTGCTCCCTGCTCATCTGATTGCAGCTGCATGCTTTTCTACATACTTCACTGTAAGTCACTGGAATACACAGACTGTCTCTGTCAAGCAGTTTGTTGAGTCACTGTTCATTCAACCTTCAAATCAACAAATTGAAAGTGCAGAAAATAGGCCTTTGACTCTAGCAAAAGAACTCTAATTGACCTGCTCAATGCAGGACCCATCTTAGCACTCACTTTCTGGGTGACTGAGCACAGAAACTAATGGTGCTAGACTTAGTTTCCAAGCAGATTACATAGTAGTGTCAATATCTTGGGATTGCAAATGAGAGTTTTGCTTTGCTTGTAATGTAATGGTTTTGATAAATTGGAGCTGAATAGAATTATAATGCAACTGAACAAGTCATTTTAATTCCTTCTGGAGTATATTCTCCTGGGGATGTGCACAATTAGTCTCCCTACTGTTTTCTCACTCTGATGTCGGTTGTCCTATCCTGATAGCATCAACACCCCAGATTCAACTATCTTGATTAATCTCATCTTAGCTGATACTTGATACAAAGGTTGTTGTGGCTGTTTTACTTTTTATTTCACTGCACTACATTCACTTGACACACTTATCATAGGATCATAGGAGGTTACTAGACTAATGGCCCTGGGGCCTTTACAAGCCTAGCCAAGAGTTTATCCCCAAAAAGAAACCTCAATCAGCATCTCAGCACTTTGCCCACTTAGCCTTTCAGAATCCTTCCTTAGATGTTTTCTGTCCCCCCCTCATCTTCCATCCCTCCTGTTCCCTCTTTGTATCATCAGGCTGATCCTGCTCTCTATTACCTCTGATAAGTATAACCATGTACTTAACTATTATAGAATTTATGTCATATGAGCAAACACCAAGCATCAACCATCAGGTTTAAATGAAAGTGTATCACATAAACAACTTGGTTATGCTGTACAAAGGTGTGCATCCTTAAACATTTAAGATGGCAGTGTTAACATAGCTTCATAGGTTCATAGGTATATACTAGATTAACAACAATTAGGTCCTCTATAGGCCTAGTTGTGTAACCCGAATGTGTCCCACAAGATATATGTTTTAAACTTTTATATAGGGTGTGACTGTTGCTTATGATGTGATCTACTATCTGCCTCTGTCCATCTCAGACATAGGCACCAGACCAGGGATGAATTTTCAATTTCCCATCTAATGGTCCAAGATACGCTTAAATAGATTTAAAGAGTCACTTTATTTCAAATGGATGGAGAGCCTGTTCCAGAGAATGGAAATTATCTGAAATACATATCTGTCTCTCTAACATGTCCTATTTGTGTTGCAAGCAAAATTTAGGACTTTATATCTAGTAGTTCTATCCTTTTTATTTGCGGATGTGCAAAAGATTCACCAGAGCAGGGTCCAGGGATGCCTTTTATGCCAGACATAAAAAGCCTCTCAATAATCTGTAGGAGACCAAGTATTGAAATAGAGCTCTGAGGTAATCCACATAGGACATTGTGTTTATGCCCTGTATTATTTTTGTAAGGAACCTTTGAGGACATTCCAGTTGCTGCATGTGACTGGTTAGGAACATACCAAAAGGGGCATTATACTCAATGATTGTTCTGATAATGGCCATGTATAGTGGTACAATGACTTCCCTGCTCCTAGATGCCATGCTGTTACTTATAAACTGGGCAACATAGAAGGATTTCTTGAACACATGTTGGTCAAAGGCCAAGCTACTGTTTACATGTGCTTCCAGATCCTTGACTTATGGGTCAAGTTTTAGGGGTGTTTTATTGATGAAGTAGCTTACTGGGGTAGCCGACTTCCCAAAAGGTACTATAATGCATTTTTTGGAATTGAGTCTTAAGCCATGGCTCTGGTATCAGTCATTTGATGTTAGACCCACTTGTGAGATGTTTGCATCTTGGGGGATTCAATGACTGCACCCAGTATGCAATCATCTGATGTTGGCTTTGACTTCCTTTCTTCCAAGATATAGATGCCAAAGAGGTGCGGGCCCAGTACAGAGCCCTGAGGGACCTCACTGGTGACCAGCATCTTTGTGGAAGTGGTCTCAGCAATCCTAATTTCCATGGGTCCTATCTCTGAGCCAGCTGTCTATCAAGCATGTTATATGGGGTTTTATATATTTATATTTTTTTATGGGGATTTCACTAGATGCAGCAGAAACGTAGCTCTCAGAACTGGGCATATGAGGTCTTGAATGCTGCCGTATAGATTTTTAAAACTGTACATTAACAAGAAGAACTAAAAGAGGTACAAGTGTAATTTAAGATCATACATTCATTTGTAGTCTTGATTATGCTATTTCAATCATTGCTACCACAAAAATATTGCCTTTGGGGGCATAAATGCCCTTTGCATGGAATATAACAAACTTTTCTAAAAATTAATGACAAAGTAAGTAACTAAATAAGAAAAAAAAAATCACCCTCATTTTGTCATTCAGAAATGGTGTCATACAATACAGTAAGGAAAGATATTGCAGTGTGTGTGTGTGTGTGTGTGTGTGTGTGTGTGTGTGTGTGTGTGTGTGCGTGTGTGTGCATGTGTGAATGACAAATAGCAAGTATAGTCTAGTTTTAAAAATGGTAAAGAGGTTAGAATAAAGTAGCACTAACTTTACAGAAACTGTTTTCCTCAGTAAGATTTAGCATCTCTGCTACCTGTGAACAGCTGCGTGCGTCTTGTTCTTATTTGTTTTCACCATTCATGGTTGCCTCCTGTGATGACTCCAGCATCTTCATTTAATGGTTGTTTAAACTTCATTACTCTTGACAGTTAAATTACATGGTAAGAACATGCTGTCACATCAGACAGTCATACCATATATCTTCATGCTCAAAGAACAGATAGTCCTTAGCAAGTTTCTGGAAAGAAACACTTTAAAATCTGTTTAATTGAAGCAGTTAGCAAAAATAACTAATAATAAATGTGGCATTTTACATCTTAGAATAGACTATGGTGCTTGCTGTTTAAGTAGACGCTTTGAAATTTAAATAGTGGTAGTATTTTCTTTTACACCACTGTTGTTCCCCACACAATTATATTTGTGTAACTAACAGAGAAGTACTGATTCTCCATCCCCAGCTTTAAGGTCTGTTATATAAACAGAAAACATGGCAAAGTCATGTCACACAGCCTTAGCTTATGTCAACAGAGATACACAATAATGGGAACAAGACATACATAGCTTGTTGTAAATTTAGAAACTCTGTGGATTGTGTTGTGTCGTGTGCAGCTGACGCATGTAGCGTTGCTCAGACAACAATGAATACAGGTCTTCCTCAACCTGGAACATTTGATATACACTATTATGCAAAAGACAATATGGTATAGTATATTCAGTGCTTTGAAAAAGTAATAGTAATCCTGATAGCTCTGCTTACATTGGCTGTTCATAACCAGGATAATTTATGTGAAATTTAAATAAATACTGTAATGAAATAAAAATAAAAATATCTGGAAAGCAGCCAAGTATAATATTATATTTTATTTTATTAACTGTGCTGCCAGATAAGTAGAGCTACTTTTTAGTGGAGGACAGGATAGGAGGATCCTGGCCTTCCTTAACTCATAAACCCCTCGCAAGTTACAATAAGCAAATGGCTGATTGCAACATATGAAAAAGTAAACAGGGATGTCAGGATTAATGTTGTGCAATGCAAACAATGTGTATAAATGCATAACATTAAACAAGAAAGTGCATAAGACAGTAATTTTAATTAAACACTTTCGTTGGATACTGTGGGTGAAGCAGTAAAATAAAAGTTGTTGGATCCTGTGGTTTAGGGAGTAAAATAAAAGTACTTTCTCAGCAGTAAAACTTTGTACATTTGGTCACTTTTTAATAGCTTCTATGTGTTTACACCATTTTTTGTCTTCCAGTCCAAGTGAGTCATAAGATTACCTGAAGTGCACATGTCATGTGAACAGTGCTGCCACAGTATTAGCCAATGACAATCTCATTCAGCTCAGCATGTTCATATCATTGGTCTCCTGATTGCATTTTCTGTAAATAAGCACATATTCAGTTGATCCAGGGAAACTTCATGACTTTTAATTTCAGCAAGCGGATTTAAATATTTATTCAGTTAATTATTTCTGCTAATACTGTTACTATTATTATTATTATTTGTATGTGTGTTGTAAAACCCTTTCTGGTAGCATTCTTTAGTTCTTCATTCAAAAGAGAATTCCATAACTTCAGGCTTCAATGTGCAATCCTCCTTACAAAGTCATTCATAAGGATAGTGTTTCTTTAAGGTCTAGTCATTTCTTCATACTTAATGAGGTTTACACTGTCTCATTCATCCATTGAGTCAGTGTAGGCCATTACCTTCCTGGTATCTAAATATGAAAAATGAGAAGAATATTTTATTTCATACCTTGACTGTTCAAATTCAGTAAGATGATGGGCCTGATTCATTAACAGCAAATGATAGTGTACTATCTGGTATTCATTAAATGACTCTACACAATGTGTAGAACTGTCAAACAAAGGGAAATGGCAGAATATGCTAATGACAGTATGAAGAGCTGACGTACTGCTAATTAACCAATCCAATATAGCAGAGCTATTCAGGGAGCTATAAAGCATTTGTATACACACAGCATAACCTTTTTCCCTCTGCACCAAAACTCTTTGGAATATAGCCCTATTACATTTAGGGGGGAGTACGTTAGGGTTGCTGCTGCTATTACTATGCTGTATGTGCAACTCTGGAAAGGCATAAATCTTGTCCCCTCAAAGCATTCTTAAAAACATGTGCAGGAAGCATACTGATCCTTTACAAAAAAAAATCTTTTTACAGTTGTTCTTATAAATCATAGTTTCCAAGGTCTTATTCACCCTTTGTAACTTAACATCCAAAATATCTGTCACCTTGGTAGACATATGTAATGTAAACTTCAGAAAGGATCTAGTATCCTCCAAATATGTAATATAATTTGTAATTCTAATTGCATATCTCACCATATAAAAATATATCATCCACAAATCTTTTATAACAAATAGTATATTTCAGATGTTCCTCTTTTACTAAGGCCAGGGTATTCTCCCACTGTGCCATAACCATATAGACATATGAGTTGGCAGATTGAGTAGCAATGGCCACCCTGGCTATTTGTATATAATAATTACCATTGAACATAAAGACATTATTCTCAAGGACTAATTCCATCAACATACAAAGTGTATGTATGAAATTGCTTGTAAAACCACTGTTGTTCATTAAAAAATTCCTCATAAACTCTAAACCTAAACATTCTTTATACAGATAAAAAGGGAACATACATCAAGTGTAACTATTATGTCCTCATCAACCAATGGACTTGCCTCCAAGTCCTGAAATAAAGCAGTTAGAAAAAATTTGGTGTCTGTTACGATAGTAGGGGCTTTAGATAAAAGTGAATGTAATATATTTTCTAAGTAAATTGAAATAGGCTCAGTAAGCCAATCATTGCCAGATACAATTGGCCTATAGAGAGGATTATCTAAAGATTTATGTATTTTAGGTAAACCCTTAATAAGTAGGAAAACTGGAGTATCCACCATAAAATAGTCAAATAATTCCTTAGTTATATATCTTCAGGCAAAACTATCATATAATTCATTATGCACTTTACTAATAATTTTATTAACTTCTCCAAGCACAATTTGTAGATAAGTAAATATATTTGATAATAACAACAGTATTCCACTCAAATAATCTATATGATTCTGAACAACTATGGCTTCACCTTTATCAGCAGGACAAATGGTGATGTCTTCATTGCTCTGCAATTCTTTAAACATTCTTTAACTGATAAGTTATAGAAACTTTTATTGCATTTATAGGCATCATTACAATCATTATACATACGGAATAAATCATGTTCACAAGTTCTCAAAAATACTTCAACTTGTGAATGAAAATTAGGTGTAAAGATAGTGGATTTCTTAGAGGCACAATTGTACACATCTGTATCTGGACATAACTTTAACATAATATTTCTGCAAAACAATTTCAAGTCCAAAACAATGTCACTAAAGTTACTAAATGTACCAGGAACATAAGAAATACCTTTCTGCAGGACCCTTCAATTGGTCCCTTTATAAACCAACTGCAGAAAGGTTATAAATGAAGGCACTCTCTTATGCAGGCAAAATTTTTTGACAAAATGAATGTTGTTCTGTTCACCCGAATACTTCCGACATTTTTGCTCATGACATGGGGACCTCTGATCTTCTCTCTGGTCTCTATTAGGGAGAGGTGGACTTGGAAACACCTGCTTAGTATCTCCAACAATTCTTAAAGAGGTTTTATGTCTAACATCACCCATAGGATAATTCAGTGGTAATGAACTTAAAGTAGCCTTATGGAAAATAGCACTTTTACTTCTGATCAAAACTTCAAAATATTATTTGAATCACTAGAATTCACTTTGTTAGTTTCCACAATAACATTGTTATCAGATGTAGCCGATATCTTACTAACACCTCTATTGTTAGATGAAGTCTTAGGCAAGGAAAAAACATTCCCTACCCTAAAATCTCTGATATCTCACTCTAATTTATATCTTTTCTGCTGCTGCAGCCTCTTTTCAAATCAGGAGGCATGAGTAATGACTTCATCTACTGCTTTATTTACAGCTGCCAGAGGAAACTGCTCATTAACTAATTTTCTATGTCTATTTAAGTCAGAAATTAAACCTTCTTCCATAAACTTAGAATATTCATTCAACAATTTCATATAACCAAAACTGGTCTCCATATTGAGTTTTTGCCATTTTCTCAAAAAGCCTGGATAATTAGAGCCATACATTGGAATCTTAGAAATATGTAGACCATGAGGTATAACCTTGAAATGTAAACATGCTTCAAGATGTTTCCTTTGCCACTGCCATTTTTTTAACTTCACTAATTCTTCTTCAAAATATCTGTGTAACTTCACAAAACTCTGCAAGTCATAATTTATAGTCTCTTCCTTATCATGACAACTTCCAAATTCAAAAAAAAAATAGTAGTGGGTTTCCTTCCACTTGAATAAACTCAAGGAAAATGTCCTTTTCCTTCACTGTAGTGGCCTCAATTGTATTAAAGTCAAGTTCAATATTATAACCCTCTGCCATGCTCCTTAGCAGTGAAAACACAACATCGAATCAATAACCAAGTTCACTGCTGTGAATTAAGTTGCAAGTCCCATACAACAAAATAAAGCCAAACAGCAAACGAAGATACGACAAACACAGCAGACAAGAATCCAAACATTTTATTGACTAAAAGTAAGTGCTCACACGTGAATCAACCACACTTCATTAGACTTTAGTACAATGATACAAAATCGTAGTTTAAATACATTGCTAATAAGCTGATTAAACAAGCAATACAATAAATGCATTTTTTCTCATGACAACAAATAAACAAAGCTGCACCTCCCCATTGCAATAAACTGTAACAACAAATCATCTGAAGGTGACAGAAAAACCTCCAAAGCTAAATCTGAAGGTGACAGAAAAACTTCCAAAGCTAATCTTTTATTATACAAAACATAATTACTGACCCTATCATAGCAAATACAAAATGTAAACAATAATTTCTCTTCTTTGTGTTATCCATGCCTAAACACTTTAAAATGCATGAACATAAATGATTTATATATGTACAGACACTGCTCACATAAAAATATGTCATAGACCATAAAATATTACCCAACTAAAATTATAGAAAACAGATGCCTATCAGCACAAGAACAATTGCTTACCAAAAGTATGTCTGAAAATAGATCTCAAATAAGCAAGAATAATCTCCATGTAATCACTGAGGCTATGTCACTAAGAACTCTCCTACATGTTATATCTCCTAACAGCAAGCACTTTATTGTGCAGATCATGCCAGATTAATAACAATTTAATAAACAGAGTAACAAAGCATACAGATGTTCCTACTTGTCCTACAAAATATATAGTTACTATTCCTCTCTGTGTCTGTTTATCTCTGTTCACCCCTTCTCCTTCAGTAAGTTGTTACTGTACTTCACATGTGTTATTTAAATGTGAAGTAATTTATTTGTCACATGATGACATGAAACTCATGCATATAGACAGATTTCTCACTACTTTCAAAGGTTTTAATTCATCCATTAGCTAAGTGTTAATGACTGTTATTGATACACTAGTTTATATGTACCTTTTGCTACATATTGTTATGAGCATTCATTATCCATCTTATGTCATAAGCTAATTTGTCCCTGACTCCATCTCACCCTGTCAATGTATCATCTACCTTGTGTATCATTGTTCTTCTACTTCCCCATTTACACAATGTCTGGCACTGGGCAACACATACAACCAAGACTAAATGGAAGTACATGGCTTATAGCAATATCTTGTGACTGTATTGCTTTCATCCTCATTACTCTTCTGTTCTTCATGCCACTGTGCTTAGCTATGTTTATTCAATTTAATGAAAAAGTCAACAAGCTGAAGAGTTAGAAATACAGATTATAGAGGTCAGTAGGGTAATGAAGACAAATACATACAATCATGTTTGTAGAAATCTGCTGTACAATGTTAAATATCAGAAGTATGACTTAATACATGGTTTACTTAGCTAATACTCAGATGTAAATCTTTTTGTTGGAATGCTCTATAAAGGTTTGAATCAATATGGATAAAAAAAAATGTTTCAGAATGTTAGCTCTGATTCCTGTGGCTATAAATGCTGGCTATACCTTTCTGTAACGCATCATTATCCTGCTGCTATATTAATGTGCCTGCTTCTTATTGTGAAGCGAGTCTTGGGCTTCTCTTTGCACAACAATCAGCACAGATCAACATAGAGTACTGCTAATTCCCATTCTAAATTCAACACTTCAGGATATGATTACTCATGTGCTAATACTTTACCATGAGTAGCGCAGTTCAGATTGGTCAACAGGTCATCTTGATTTCAGAATAAGGTTAATTCAAATAATTCATTCAATGTGTGTCTGTTTTACAGTGTTTAATCTTGTAATTGTGTTGCAAGTTTTGTTAACCTATTCACACATAATCTGTCACTGTTATTCTGCAGTACACTGTCCTATGTTTGTCTTGTGTCAGTGCACATTGTAAAAGTATGACAATATAAATGTGAAGTCCCAACATGAAGTGACAGGAATGTTTAATTGACAATCCACTGGTTTACAACAACAAATTTCTGTGGCATGCCATAATGTGAAACATGTCATTGTCTCTCACAGTAATGCAATGTAAATGAAGGACAGCATCTAAATGGTAGTACAGAAGTATGTAATTGCATGGGACAATAATAGTGATGTTGCATTGTCCTGTGTATGCACATGTATTTGCTGCACAGTAACATCTGTTCCAGACAATGAATTTTCAAGAAGCACAAATGATTTTTTTTTCTTCACATTGTGTGGTGCTTGCAAATAATGCTGGGCTCTCTAAATTGTGTAACTAGATATGTAGGAGGTTTGATGTTCAACAATGGAAACTTTTTTGTGTGTGTGTGTGTGTGTGTGTGTGTGTGTGTGTGTGTGTGTGTGTGTGTGTGTGTGTGTGTGTGTAATTCTTGTTGCTGTATCCACCTCCTGTAAGGAAATGCATTTAACTCTGCACACATCTCACTTATCCCACTTTTTAGAGAAACGTTTTCCTTGAAACAACTGATGAGGTTATCCTGACTAAAGTGCATCCTCTCTTCTTTAAGAGTCAGACTTCTCCTGTGGTGCTTGTGATTACTATTGTTCTTCACCCACTTGCTTATATGCTTACCAAGCAGTGTTACCCCTCACTTTCATTACCATTTATTGCATTATACCATCAACCAAATAAGCAGCTCCCCCACTTACTTATGTACTCAAGCAGCATAACTGCTCACTTTCCTTTTCAAACTTATTGAATTGACCATCCAGCACCAGAGGGGGAACAGAAGAGGGCAAGCCTGTACCTCTTCTCCACCCACCAGCCTGACCAGGCTGACCAGTTTCCCCCTCTCTGCAGCACACTTCCAACAAACTAAAAACCCTTATGGCATCTGGCCAAACATCATTCGGTGTACCCCATCCCAACTAACTAAGGTGGGTAGAGTTAACTCCTAAAACTCTGTCACATAACAAAATAAACAGTTACCGAAACAACTGAAAACAAAACACTGACCCTTCACCTATGCTAAGATAACCTAGCATTGCACTGCACATGAGCTAAATAATCCTCACTTCATGAACAATCACAGCTCTGCAATGATTTCAAGGGCATTATAAAACCACGCAGTGTCAACTAGATGCCATCATGCCACATTGCAACCCCATTTACCACCCACCAGTAATAACCAAATGAGCTCTCCTTAATGCCAGAGTAATAACAATTCTAATGACTACCCCATCACTACCAACCGAATTAGTATCATTAAACTCCCGTTGTCTAGCAATCCCTCCATCACACTATCTCTTACAAGCTATAAAACAGCTCAGCAGTCATCATGGCATTCTAGCAACTCAACAAAACAAGCCATACTATTCCGTTATTAAACCCAGTTGCATGCCCTCATTCCAATGAGATCTCTTGAATGCAGGTGCAATATCAATACAGACATTAAACCAACTAGCCTTTATAACATGAAATGATTAAACAACCATCATGGCATTGTTCAAACACCATCAGCCCTGTAACTTACATATTGGCAACTGGAAACAAACTATAATTTCCCAACAACCCCAATGAACCTCCTACACCAGCTATCACAAACACCAAAAGTAAAATAAATAATAAATATTCCATGTCCCCTCAATCATCCTCCCTCACACAAGCCACTGACTCAACCCTCCAGCTTATAAACCTTATCACATACATAGCCAAAGTGACAAACAGGCCAAACGACTGAAAGTAAACCCTTAGTCCCTTCCTGATATTACCCCAATGCCCCCTAAAACCAGACAAGGGCAATCGCCAACTAACCTTAACAGCAGCCCTATCATAGATCACGAACCTTCCTGTCATCCCTCCACTATCCAATACGAGAATAGCACCTAAGAACCATCCTTGCCCTTGCTGGCCCTCACCTTTCCGTAATGACTAACCACAGCCATAACAAATGCCACAAATACATCCCCAAACCCCTCACCTATAAACGTATAATCAAAATGCAAATCCCTATAACCCACCCTATCCATCTGCTGGAAGGGCATATCAAAAGAATTAAGCCAGAAGCAACATAATTGATAAACTACATCAACGATTAATCCTACTAACGTAACCCACTCAAATTGGCCAAAATAAATATGTCCTACATCTGCAAGAAATAACAACTGCCCCAACTGTAATGTGCTTCAATGAACATTGAATAAAATTATCTAGTAATGTATAACCTCTGCAGCACTCAAAACATCCACAGAACAAAAAACATTACCTTTCAAGTCCATTTCCATCAGGCATTGACTGTTACTCATTCAGCACTCCATCTGTGACCTCAATGTGCCCACCCAAGTGAGCAGGACTTCATTTAACCATGTATCCAAATTTAAACATGCAGCAAAACCATTCTCACTACAATGACCATCTAACATATGTGATCTATATGTCTTCCTGTACAAATATATATACAATATTAAGTAACTAGAAACTTAGAAGCAGGGAAGGAAAACCTTGGAGTACCTGGTGAAAACCACACAAACACAAGGAGGGCATGCAAAGCCCACATAACATAACTGGTCCCCGGCTGAGAATCGAACTGGAGAACCTCTAGCTATGAAATGACACAGATCTCTGCACCACTGCATCCCATGATGTTTAAATAACAGAAGTCTTAATTCTCCCATGTATTGTGCATCATCCTGTATCACAAATCAAACAAGGTCATAAAACATTAATACTTATTCTACAGTAAAGAAAAAGTTGGTTATGCTTCATCATCCTGGACAGTCACGAGTATCTTCTTCCAGATCACTGTGCTTGCCGTTACACCTATCCATTTCTGATTACTCACCCAATGACCCCACCTCTTAATCGACACCAAAGCATGATCATCTGTGAACTCACTGTATCTCACCACTGGAACCTGGAACACCATCAACTACAAAGAAAAGGACAAAATTAAACCCTCTAATAGGAATGAGAAGGTTCCACCTTATACCCACCTATTCCAAATTACCGCACAACATTCCAAGACTCCTATTCCAGTTACACTTGCCTAACATCCTTTAAGTTCCTCCCTACCCCTACCTCACTTCCTCCCAAACCTCATCCATTCCTATTTAACCCTATCCTCCCAAATCCTACTACTCTAACTAACCCCCCACCTTGAAGATATCCCTGGACAAAATGATCTGTTCCAAACCTCATTTCTTAAGTGATGGGGGTGGGAGATGTTTCAATTTTCTAAATGACAAGAGGGTTGGACAGCAGCAATAAGAGCACATTATTATGAGATTATATTGTCTGGCTATGCCCCTTGTACAACACCTTAATGTGGTCATTCTTTCTAAAGTGAACTGTCACACTTTGTCAAACTTCTACTGTGGTGGTTGCATTTCTTACACTATTCACTAGAATGCATAAATAGATGAGTATGACATTTGAATGCAGCAGTGTTTATCTTCTAAAAGTGTGTGTGTGTGTAACTGTGAATTATTGGTTTACTCATATTTGCAGTGGCAACCCTTACAACCCCAGATGGCTGAAAAAGTCATTTTACCAGACACATCTCATTGGCAGTACAATGCTGATGTCATCCCTTAACAGATGCCATATGCCTTACTTGCATTCAGTACTCCCCCGTACTACTGGCTGCTGATATGTACTGTATAGACTGCATAACAAGATAAGTAAGTGGTTTGAGTTCATTTCTGTTTAAATAATGTGACTGTGATTACTGTTGCGTACTGGTTGCCTGTTCACAACTGCTTTTAGATACATTTCCATGTATGAGATGGATTTACAGAAGACAGTGTTACAATAGCAAATCCTGTCTTTCCCAGAGGAAATGCATTTTTGCCCACACAATGATGACATAATGCTTCCATAACTGCCGTATCTTACATCTGGAGTGCACATTTTCCTGAGTTGCATCACTTTGATGCTGAGCTGTGTACATTAGATAACTACATGTGCATGATGTTTGAGGCCAGTTGTGAGTGTGTATTTTACCCTCATACCATGTAGAATACTCTTCTACTATATATATGATGTATAGTTGTACAGTGTTGTTGTGCACTTCTACCACTTCTTCTCATCAACATCCAGTTAATAAACAATGGTGATATCATCCCTTCAACTATGCTCTGTCCCAGCTGTGCCACAACATGTTGGGTGATGCTTGCTATTCAGGCACTAGCTTGTGATCTTAGGCAGGTAGTTCAAATCCAGGTATTACTGCTCAGACTATGTTAGGTCAGTGTCCTCTTAATGAAACACTATGATAATTTCTCATATAACAATGTCTATATTCAGAGTAATGATGACATATGATTACATTTTCCTTACATAGCATATTTAGTAAGCGTTATGCTCTGGCACAAGGGAATGAGACAGGATTCTGTAGGTTGTTGCTTAGTGCAACAATTACAGGCCCACATATCCCTTGCAGCAATAACATGATGTAAGGCCTTCATACACCAAAATATCTCTCAGTTGTACATACATACATACATACATACAAATATTTGAAGCACTGGCATTAATGCCCTTCTAGCTTGCCAATATACCAAAACACTTGTTCCCATGATAAGTTTCTAGGCTGTTCTTAAAAATATATAAACTAGTACTTGCTTTAATGTAATTTGGCAGTCTGCTCCATGCATCAGCTACTCTATCAGAGAACCAATTAGTACACTTCTCATTCCTGTAGAATCTTCTACACAGGTCGTCTGATGATTCTATAGTACTTTTTGTTAACCCCAAACATTCCCAGAGGTAGTTGTCACTGAATGCCCTATATATCTGAATAAGATATCCAGTAAGATATTTATAAGAGATACTGCACAAGTTCAGATAGTTTTGTCTTTAATAATAACATACATTTTCACATCCATGGTATACGTCCGTTGTACTCTTTCCACTTTACTCATGCTTGTTTTCTTATAGGGTTTCTATACTGTTATTCCATACTCAAGTTTGGGTCCAATGTAACTAACAAACAATGACTTAATTATTTTTGATTTCCAAGACTTTATAAATCTTTTTGTACAACCTATAGTTCTATAACTATCATTAACCAATTGGTTAACATGATTAGAAAAACTCATAGCTGAATGTACCCACATATCCTGGTCCTTATATGAGTCTACTGTTTCAATCATTGTGCGTTGCATTAACTATTCTCCTTTCAATTTATGCCTAACAAATCTCATATGCTTAGTTTTTGATGTATTTATCAGCATATTATAGCATATTATTCTCCTGTGCCCAAATGGTCAATTTAGTCAAGTTATTTTGCAGACATGCCTTATCTGTAACACACATAATCAGTTTACCCAATTTCAGGTTGTCTGCATATGGAGTGGAAAACACCTCAGATGAAAATGTTAGGTCTGAAAGATATAATCAAAACAAGTAAGAGCCTAGGACAGAGCCCTGTGGGACAGCATGACTGTAACCAAGGATTTTGCATGTCCAGTTGCTATATGATATTTGCCATGTCCTATTTGTAAGCCATGTATATCAAGAGTACATCAATACCTAGTTGCACTAATATATTGCTCAATGTTATGTGTATGACCCTGTAAAATGCTTAAGTTAAATCTATATAAATTACATCACAGCACAATTTTTCATTCATAGCTGTTATTATATTGTTATAGAACATCATGTTATGGGTGAAAATAGATATTTTTTAACATATGCATGCTAATATATGGTTTCAAGTCCCAACCTATCAATTTCTGACAATAACATATCCAATATTACCTTCCCCATTTTTTTCCACAACAAGAATGTAGACTTAAGGGTCTATATGACCCTGGGTTTGTCCTACTCCCCTTTCCCTTAAAAACAGGTTTAATAAGCACATGTCTCCAATCTTGAAGAATCTCCTCATATTTATATGACCTAGTGAATAATGGATATAATAGTACTGTAAGTTCTTGCTGAAGTGTTCTCAAGTCATTGTTATCAATTCCGTCTCCTCCCTGTGCTTTGTTTGGATCCAGTTTGTGCAGTTCTTTTTCAATATAGATTCCAGTATCTGGAGTTACCTGGATGTCACTAGGACAACTTACCACCCCTTTTGTGGAGCCAAACTGTTTTGCATAAGATTTTGTAAATATATCTATAATCTGTTGTGTCTGAGAGTAAATTTTAGAATCTGCACACACTTTATCATTTTGTGTGTCTTTACACCTTCCACATCTTATGTATATATAAAATGGTTTCCTATTATGCTCAATATCTTTATATAAATTTTCTTCAAATTGATCTTGATCTTGTCTCACACTATGCTTATTCTGTTTATCCAGGTTGTTTATTTCAGTATTCAAAGTTGTAGTTCAACCTGTCTTCAATTTCTTATATTTTTTGTATTTCACCTTAATCAGATATCTTGTTCTTATGGAAATATATCTGCCTGATGTTGGATGCCTAAATCCTGACGTTAAACATTTTTTTGATTTTTTGCACTCAAATTCTCTTTCAAAACTTTCCACATTTCATCTGCAGTTTTTCCACTGAACACCTCACTCCAGTTAGTTTTACATAGTGACTGTTTTGCTTCCATATAATCTGTAATTAACCTTCTGTGCATTGGCTTAGATTTCAGTTTAGCAGACTTATCTAGCAATAAATTAACCTTTGTATCCCATTGATCACTGCACATTAATGGTGGTAAAACTTGACTTGAGGTTACAGTAATTTCTTTGGGAACACAATGTCTAGTGTGTTCCGTCCCCCGGTAAGTTTTTTTTACAACCTGAAGCAATTGTTGTTCCTACATATAAGCTGTGAATAATTTCCTTACTGATGTTGTAGAATCAATATTATTCCAGTCTGTTTCTGGTAAATTTAAGCCCCCAGCTAATATTATTCTTCCCTCCTGTGTTTCATGAAAGAAATATATGAACTCCTCTAGGTCATCTGCACTTGACTTTGGTGGTTTGTACACTCCAGCAATTGTTATATGTTCCAGGGTTGTCTTTATTGTCACAGTTATACAGTCTATAGTGTTGGTGTTATCATTGAACATGTAATAATCACAGGTCTAATAGCTATCTTTAATGCCTGTCATAACACCTCCACCTGATTTTTTATTAGAATGTCTGTTACAGTGAAAACATTTATACCCTGACAGAACTGGTTTTCAATCATTGTTCTTTAACCATGTGTCACAAACCAAAACAACATCAATCTTGTGGGAACATAGCAGATTTTCCAATAAAAAAACTTTATTATTAATGATCCTAGCATTAACAACCATCAGAGAGGCATCAAATGTTGCCATCTGCAGGCTGTTAAATTTTCAACATGGCAAAAATCCTACCTAGTGTTTGTCAAATATTGCAAAATATCTGTTGCAAAAATTCTCTTCCCTGATCTAGACAAATGCACACCATCCTGTCTGAACATGTGTATGCCTAGAACAAGGCTTGGATGCTCCACACATTTCCTTTTTTTTAAAACAGGACATTTTTTCCATGTAGGTATTTACCCAAAAAATCTTTTCAATCACGGTGACCTGACTATCCTTTCTATAGGTGATTTGTGAGAAATATGTCCTAACACCAGTGCAAGCAATACTATCTAAGACAGCTGTCGGTACCCTACTAACAGACAGAGAATCTGTGCAAGTGACATAATTTGTACCAACACGAATAAAAACAGAGCCATATTTCATACATTAAGGCATTCCAAGGCTTTTCTCACTTCTTCTGTTTTCGCTCCTGGAAAGTATAACACAATTTGATCTTTATTATCATGTCTGCAAATATACATATCAGTTCCTGTAGTAATTGAATCTCCAATTACAAGAATGTCTTTGCTGGCCAGCTCTGAAGAATCATCAGCTTCCAATACAGTAATATCTGCTCTATCAGTTGTTACAAAGGATAGATCTTCATCACTATAAGTCTTATTAATCCTACTCTTTTTATTGTGTATTAAATTTTCATCCAGCTGGTGTTGTAAATCCACTGCTTGAGGCATATAGTCAACATCTGTCTTTCTCCTCTTTTTTTCTTACAGTAATGTTCTTCAATCCTTTCACGTTCAGTTTTGATTTCTTCCTTTTCTTCAATGGAAAGCTGATGCCTTTTTCTGTAGACTGAAGGTTTTCTAATAGAAAAAAATATCCTCATTTCCTGTAAACTGTGTGTTACATAACAAAGCAATCTCCTTTCTACTACGTATTCTCTTTCCATTACAGTTATTGATCAGTTTTTTTTTCATCCTTCTTATTTGTTGTGAACTTCTCCCTTTCTTTTTTTTGTTTTCTTCTAAACAAACTGAATCCTCAGATTGCTGAATACTTGCATCCAGAATTCCAGAGTTATCAGCAGCATCATCTTGTTTCACAGGGGGTTGAATTATCTTTGCAGAAAAAAGATGCATCATTTCCTAAATGTGTTCTGTTTGTTCTATGCCTAACATTATTCAGAGTTCATCAGTCCAGTCATTAATATATGAACGTTTTCCAAGCCATGCCAATTGCACAAGTGCAATCATCATCATTAAGTCTAGATTTCCTTCTAACAATGGTAAGCAAATCATTCAACTTTTGACACGAGGAACACAGATCACCAGTGTTATCAGCTGTTACCTTTAAATACGCATAGCATTTATTACACTGTATAAGATGTTTGTGCATTAATAAATCGTTAATTGCATACTCATTTAAGGAATCCATATTCATCTTCAAATGAATACAATATTACAAAAGAAAAGATCAAAATCAGTACCAGAGAATTCAAAGAGAACTTACATCAACTTCTGTGACAAAAAAATCACACCAGCTAAATAAAGTACAATAAGTTGTTCTGACATTACAAGTTCTACAAGCCAGACAAAAGTTGTAATTCCTTTATGTCGCTCACTATTGCTCGCACTAGCACTTCTTTTTGACAATAAAGATAAATATATCACAAACCAAGATGGGATTGTTCAGATATTCTCAGGAGTTTCCTCTCCACAGTATGTGTAAATTTATAGCAGTCTAGGCCTTTTGGGTGGCTAGTGCTTGCCTGTCTAAAACCTATCCCTTTCTAACAACCAACAGTGAAATTAAAGGTAAAACAATGAAATATAAATCAAAGTAAATCTTGTTAACAAGCAATCCCTTCCTACCTACAAACAATGAAAAACAGTTTAAAAAACAATATAAAAACAGTATTGTGGTGACACTTGACACTGATTCTAAAGACAACCACAACGCATTCTATAGCTATGTCAAGAATCTCAATGGCAACACTCAGATTTGCTCCAAATTACAGCACAATGGCACTAAATATACATAACCAACTGATATTGCCAACATCCTGGCCATAAAAGGGCCCATCTCTATACTGGAAGAATGCAAAGTTCCTGTAATCAGGGCTGCACAGTTAAAAACCACACTCTCCAAAGCCAAGAACACAGAATCCATGGGACCAGACAACATCCCAGGCTGCGTTCTACACAAACTACAGAACGAACTGGCACCCCAGCTAAGTACCATGTTCAATCATAGCCTCACCTCAGGCTTTGTGCCCACTGAATGGCACACAGTAATGGTTATCCCACTCCACAAAGGGGGGGCCACCATGGACCCCGGGAACTACTGCCCTATTTGCCTAATGAGCCTGGTCTGCAAGGCTATGGAACATATCATCATGGAACTTATAAACAATGACATTGGTAATCTCCAAACTCTGGACCCCACCCAGTTCGGGTTTGTAAAAGGCAGATCATGTCTCCTAAACCTGATAGACTTCTTTGAAGTGGTCACCAAAGCCATAGATAAGTATAAGGTGGTTCACACAGACAATCTAGATCTCGCCAAGGCTTTCGACACCACCACCCACTCTGGAATTATAGATAAACTCACTAAACTAGGTATAAATCTCGATGTCACAAGATGGGTTGCCAACTGGCTCACTGAAAGAACTCACACTGTGAAAGTAGCAGACTCCAAATCTGACTTTAGACCAGTGACAAGTGGAGTACCACAGGGTTAGGTCCTGGGTCCTCTCCTGTTTGGTATCTACTTCGCTTGAAGTACAGGCTAACACAGAAGGTCTTTGGCTAATGAAGTACATAGATGATTGCAAACTAGGAGCCATACTCGAAACTCCTAAAGATGTGGGCATCCTACAAAAGGGCCAAGAAAAGACAGATGATTGGTGTGAAAGCCATGGCCTCAAGCTCAATGCCCTTGTCATCCCTTTTGGTAAAAACTCTGTACCCATGAACTACCACATAGGTGGTAGTCTACTTAACATGGAAAGTGTGATAGGAGACCTTGGGACACAGGTGGACAGTTGTCTTTCCCTTGATAATCACATCACCATAGTAGTCAGGAAATCCTTCTACATGGCACACCTCATCACAAAAGGTTTCTCATCCAAGAAAAAAAGAGGTCATTGTTCCCCTCTACTAATCACTCATTAGACCCATTATAGAATACAGCATCCCTTTTGGTATGTACCTCACAAGACATCTACAACAACTAGAAAGGCTGCAGAAATAGCTCACAAAGAGGATTACTGGCCTCAAAACAGATGCCCTACATAGACTGTCTCAAAAAACTCCAGCTTTACTGTAGTATTCGGGCTGGTAATGTGGTTGTTGTACTGTAGGGGCGCTGTGGGGAATTCAGCATGTACTGTTGGTTCTGTATTCTCTGGTAACTTGTTGGTTCTGGTGGATGTATGACTTGCAGAAGTTGTGAGATGTAGCATGGGTGCGCACCTGGAGGCTCTTAATAAAGAAAGGCCTTACAACTCCATAAACCGTGTGGTCTCCTTATTTCCCAGGATATAACATATTGGCGACGACAGGATGGGATGCCTCCGAGTCCGCTGCGAGTAAACTGGTGGGCTGCAGTTCATGTCGGATGACGAAGAGACGGGGCATGCTGGAGTGATGTCTGGTTCCATGTTGGGGTCACTGGTGGCATACGACTGTCAGACACAGACCTGGGAGGAGTATTGTGAAGTGTTGGAACATTTTTTTGAGGCAAATCAGATAATGGAAGCGGGTCGGAAGCGAGCCATATTGCTAAGCTCGGTGGGCAGTAAGACGTACAGTCTGATGAGGAACTTATTGAGTCCGGATAAACCGGGGGACAAATCGTTCACAGAGTTGACGAGTTTACTTCAGTCACATTATAACCCGAAGCCGAGTGCAATAGTCCAGAGGTTCAAGTTAAATTCGAGGACTAGAATGGCTAATGAAACGGTAATGGAGTATGTCGCAGTGTTGAGGGAACTGGCACAACATTGTGATTATGGGGACAGACTGACGAAATGCTACGAGATAGGCTCGTATGTGGCATTGCAGACGACCGCATACAACGCAGACTGTTAGCGGAGCCTGACTTGTCGTTTGAAAAGGCCTTGAAGTTGGCACAGGCCATAGAGACAGCGACTAAAGACATTCGTGATTTACAACAGAAAACCACGGAAGGGGTTGGAAGCAGGAGTGCGACCCACTGCCAGTGCATAAAGTGGTCATGGAGCATAATTCACAAGGGAAGTCTGGTCAGTATGTTTGTTACAGGTGTGGAGGTGAACATCTGTCACGGAACTGTCGTTTTTTAACTGTAAAATGTCATGCTTGCGGGAAAAAGGGCCATGTAAAGAAAATGTGCCACTCAACGCCCTCTCGGGACCAGCCGAAAAAGGGGGAGGAAAAAAGCAGTATGATGGAAAGGAAGGGAAACCGAAAAATAAAACGGCAGTATGCACACCACATGCGTGAAGTTACAGATCAACAAACCAGGGAAGCCGAAGAAGTGTTCACAATGTTTAACGTGAAAGAGGCCAGGTGGGAAAGAGTTGATCCCATTAAAACCCAGTTGGACTTAAATGGTAAAATGGTGCAGTTTGAAGTGGATACGGGGTGTAGTGTGACAGTTCTGTCAAAGGCTGAGTATGGGAAGTTATGGACCAGAGAAGCTCTGAAGCTGCAGGACTGTTCAGTGACTTTGAAAACCTACATGGGTGAAATAGTTCCCACGTTGGGAATGGTGAAAATGAAGGTAAAATATAAAGACCAAGTCAAAGAGTTGCCAGTCATGGTGGTAGCAGGTAAGGGACCAAACCTGCTAGGCCGGGTGTGGTTAAAGGAGCTAAACATGGGTTGCCTACAGCTCCATAAGGTAGAACAGCCGGGCCTGACCTTGCAAGAGGTGCTCGAGAACAATGAAGAAGTATTCAAAGAGGAACTGGGGACCTGGAGGGGTCCACCAGCAAAGATACACGTGAAAGAAAACGTAACGCCAAGATTTTGCAAACCCCGTCCTGTACCATATGCGATGAAGAAGAAAGTGGAGTTTGAGTTAGAGAGACTCACTAAGCAAGGTATAATTGAACCAGTAAAGTTTGCGGAATGGGCCGCACCAATTGTTCCAGTATTAAAGCCAGATGGTGCTGTACGCATATGTGGTGACTATAAGTTAACAGTGAACCAAGTCTCGAAGCTGGAGCAGTATCCCTTGCCCAAGGTGGAGGATGTGTTTGAAAAGCTGTCGGGAGGTGAAAGGTTTAGTAAACTGGACCTCAGTCAGGCATATCAACAAGTAGTGCTGGAAGAAGGGTCAAAGGCGTATGTTACCCTGAACACACACAAAGGTTTGTTCCAAGTTAATTGTTTACCTTTTGGGGTTTCCTCGAGTCCAGCTATTTTCCAGAGAATAATGGAGGGACTGGTGGCAGGAATTCCGAAGGTGGCTGTGTATTTAGATGATATCCTGTTGACGGGTAGGAACATTCGAGAGCATCTGGAGACGCTGAATGAGGTGCTGAGACGACTGCGAGAGGCAGGTCTACGGGTGAAGAGGAGTAAATGTGCTTTCATGGCAATGGAAGCGGAGTTCCTGGGCTACAAGGTGGATGCATCAGGCCTACACCCCCTGCCAAATAAAGTGGAAGCCATTCAACAGGCGCCAGCACCCACAAATGTTACAGAACTGAAAGCCTATTTAGGCTTACTTAACTATTATAACAGGTTCCTGCCAAATCTGTCAACCCTGTTAGCTCCTTTACATAAGTTATTAAGGAAGGAGGCTCAGTGGTCGTGGCAAGAGGAACAGGACAGAGCGTTTGAACAGTCAAAGGAACTAATGCAATCTTCAGAGGTTTTGGTGCACTACGATAGTCACAAGGACTTAATTTTGTCATGTGATGCCTCACCCTATGGATTAGGGGCTGTGTTGGCACACGGATGCCAGATGGACAAGAGAGACCCATTGGGTTCATGTCACGAACTTTGACACCAGCGAGTCAAACTATTCCCAGTTAGATAAAGAGGGTTTGGCTGTCATGTTTGGAATCAAGCGATTTCACAAGTACCTCTATGGGAGGAAGTTTACTATTTGCACCGATCATAAGCCTTTGTTGTCATTATTCAACGAGATGAAAGCAGTACCGCAGATGGTTTCTCCCGCATTCAGAGATGGGCTGTAACGTTGAGAGCTTATGAATACGAGATTGTTTATAAGCCGGAAACACCATAGTAATGCAGGCAGCTAAGTCGTTTGCCAATGCCAGGGCATCTCCAGGAAGAGGAAGCGGAGGACCGAGTTTTGATGATGGAAGACATCACGTTGGTGTCTGCCAGAGAACTGAGTGTTTGGACACACAAAGACCCGGTGCTTGCTAGAGTGTTTCAGTGGGTCCAGCAAGGCTGGCCAGTCCAACAAACGGATCCAGTTTTTTGGCCTTATGAGGTGAGGAAAACAGAGTTGAGTGTACAGGATGGATGCGTATTGTGGGGGGCACGAGTGATAATTCCGTCCCCAGGAAGACGGGCACTTTTACAGCAGTTGCACCAAGGTCATGTGGGCATTACCCGAATGAAGGCCTTAGCCCGAAGTTATTTTTGGTGGCCCAAATTGGACCACAAGATTGAAGTCATTGTGAATGAGTGTAAAACATGTCAACAACATCGCAACTTGCCGGTGGCGGCGCCACTACATCCATGGGAGTGGCCGAGTAGACCTTGGCAGAGACTTCATATAGATTATGCAGGACCTTTCATGGGGGCCATGTTTTTGATAATCATGGATGCTCATTCGAAATGGATGGATGCCTATCAAGTCAAGACACCCACTTCTCTCATTACCATTGAATGCTTGAGGAAGAGTTTCAGTAGCCAAGGACTGCCTGAGACTATTGTATCCGATAATACTTCATGTTTCACGAGTGAAGAGTTCAAGGGTTTTCTGAGAAAAAATGGCATCGTACACATTACCTCAGCACCCTACCATGCAGCTACAAATGGTTGTGCTGAAAGGGCTGTTCAGACTTTTAAAGCAATGATGAAAAAGTCCAGAGAAGGAAGTATGGCAGCGAAAGTGTCAAGGGTGTTATTCAACTATCGTATTACACCACAATCTACCACGGGTTTGTCACCTGCCGAGATGTTGCAAGGACGAAGACTGAGATCCACGCTGGATCTAGTGCATCCAAACATCCGAGCTAAGGTGGAGGGGACCCAGTGGAGGCAAAAAGAATGTCATGATCGACGACAGAGAGAGCGAAGTTTTCTGGAGGGAGATGCAGTGATGACGCGAAATTTCAGTTATGGACCTAAGTGGATTCCAGGGTTCATTGTCAAGAGCACAGGTTCATTATCGTACCAGGTGAGGTTGAATGGAGATTTCATGGTAAGGCGACATGTAGACCAAATTCTGCGGAGCGAACAGAAGAAGGATGCCATGGAACTGCCGGCCTCGGAACTACCGTTAAGTTCGGAACCAGGGCTCGCAGTGGCTGGAGGATCGCCAATTGAGGGAGACCGCCGGAATGGGGAAGGAGAGGTTCCCGAGGATCCAACCGTGCCAGGGAAGGACACATCGATACCTGAAGGGGTAACTGTGACACCGGAGTCACCTAAGGTGGTACCACTGCGCTGTTCTAAGCGTGTGCTGGTTAAACCTAGTTACTTGAAGGACTATCAATGTTAACAAAAGTGCATGTATAGATTACCAGCCTAAAAATAGTAGATGGTATGGTAACCAGTCAATAACTAGCCTGTTATTTACAAGTAAGTGATTAAATGCATTATGGAACTTGCTCCCTAGTTTTGCTTATGTAGGAAATTGTGTCTTAGCTTAAAAGGGGAGGAATGTAGTATTCGGGCTGGTAATGTGGTTGTTGTACTGTAGGGGCGCTGTGGGGAATTCAGCATGTACTGTTGGTTCTGTATTCTCTGGTAACTTGTTGGTTCTGGTGGATGTATGACTTGCAGAAGTTGTGAGATGTAGCATGGGTGCGCACCTGGAGGCTCTTAATAAAGAAAGGCCTTACAACTCCATAAACAGTGTGGTCTCCTTATTTCCCAGGATATAACATTTACTCCATCGCATATTGCCTACTCAGAGGAGATCTCTGCCTAACATACAAAGCTATGCCAAACCCAGAGCTGTTGGACATGCTCCACTTAAAGAAATCCCAATCCCTCCGAGTTACATGCTCTAGGGACCTAAACCTTGTCACCACAATAAAAAGAACATGCTGGAGGGATAGATTTCTGTCCCACAGACTTCCCATACTCTGGAACAAACTACCTATCTCTATCAAACAAAGCTCCTCATTAGCACTCTTCAAGAAAAATCTTGATGATTGGATGGGAGATAGGAAACTCACCCCAGGGATCCCTTCTGTGACTCTGCTTGACAGGGGCACAGGAAAATAATTTTCTTGGGTGGCAAAAGCCAGGGTACCTTTTGGCTAGGCTTATATAGGCCCTAGGGCCAATAGCCTAGTACCTACCTATGAACCTATGAAATTCTACAGTGCCACTTTCATTCTCTACAACATCATGTATTTTCTGTAGTCAGATGCTCAGTTGTTAAAAATCCATATTCAGTGAATGTTGCCATACCTCTCAACTGCCAGATTTTTGCCTCAGATTTCTGAACAGTTTTTCATGTAATTTGTGTTTTTTTTTTTTCCAGGCAAATCACAGAGAACTGATGTCACTAAAATATTTGTATTTCAGGCTTCTTATCCATCAGGAAATGCAAGATAGTACAAAACCTGTTAACCTAGCAACTTTCTAGGTTTATAAGAGTGATATTTAAAATCTGTCCCTACTATTGGGGGTTTGATCCTCCACAGTTTTTGTTTCTGCCAAGATTTCTTGTACTAAGAGGTTGAGAGGCATGACTGTTAGCACTGTGTGACCTTATATTGTAATACATGAATTATGTCTAACACAGTTATAATGTGTACATATTCAGTGGTAAAGGCCACCACCATCCCTTTTAATCTTAAAGAGATTGTTTATGACACATATGTATGATGTAATGAGTTCACTTAGATAGAGTGTCACACTTGTGTTAAGACATTCACTGTGGTACTTGTGGTTCTTCCACACATCATTAATCAGTAGTGTTGCATAGGCTGCTGTTCAATTCCTGAAAGGGCACCATTATATGAATGTACTGACATTATACAAACAACATTGTATCAAATTATTCTTATTCACTTTTATGTTAGATAATGCTATATTATCGCAAGTCATGATTGCATGGCTGTGAAATGGTTGTTCAGGACATGTTGTGCTGTGAGTGCTGCTGTGGCATGTGCATTGATTACTAGCTTCTATGGCACACCTACACAGATAGACTGTGGTTCAGTTTTGAGACAGTGTATGTACTACACAATAGAAACAGCTTTCTTGTTAAAGAAGGAAAGCCTTTCAAGGGTGTTCTTCATGGCATAACCGATATGCATATTTCTGCGGTGGCCATGACTGGTATGCATCGCTCTGATATCTGTCCTGGCATATGTTCACAAATGACATGATGCAAATGTTTATTATGTCATTTGTTGCTCACAGGCATTTCTTATTTCAAAAACAGTTACACTCTGTATTGCATGTCTTCATCCAGGCATTTCTTGATTACTGCAGGGTTTTTTTTTTGTCACACTGTACAGCATTTGCCATTTGAGGGCTTCCATAAATATGTCTTATATATGTCATGCTGCTAGATGATCAGACACTGTGATTGGTCCTCTGTTATGACACTTTCTTGTGTGTCTGTTATGTTACTGCCACCTGTAAGTCCATGTGAGCATGTCCAGTATAAGATGTCTGGGATGTTAACATGAAGACATAAGCAGGATATTAAAATTAAGATATAAGCAGGATAGCAAACAATGGAAAACTTGAAATCATAAAATGTTATCCAATTTGTGTTGTAATTTGTCACTTACATTTATCTGTGTTATTATATTGACATTTAGCATTTACATGTTTAGAAAATACTTGCTTATCTATTACATGTTTATAGGTGATATACCCTTTCCTATGGGTGCCAATAACAGTTATTTGCAAAAACATGTCCCTTTCAGCTATGCATGACTTGACAGTCGTAAGGTTCATTTGTTCTTTTATATACATGCTGAGGTAGAGAATACATCAGTGGTGTCAGCTTGCATAGATAAATTCCCTGTATATAAATTTCCTATGCAATAACTGCAATTTATCATAGGTTCATAGATTCATAGGCTGGTACTAGGCTATTGGCCCTAGGGCCTATACAATTCCCTGGATATTTCTTCCCACAATATTTACTTCCCTGGACCCCTGTCTAGCAGGGCAACTGATGTGATCCCCGGGTGAATTTCCTATCTCCCATCCAATTGTCAAGGTCCCTTTTGAAGATGGCCATCCCATAACGTATCTTCTGTCTTGCTGTTGTCTCAACTTAGCATTTTATTAACATGTACATCTCATTTTAACTTCCTTTATTACACTGCAGCTTTATATCCCTATCACATCCTTTGTTAGCATGTAAATTTTTATTTATGTTCATAAGTCTGGTATTGTCAATGACATTAATTATCACTGCATCAGAATTTGCAGGACTTATGTTAGAAATGTTTCTTTGATACTTCAGCACATTTGCCTGCAATTGTATGAGTACACTTTCACTATTTCTCCTTCTTTATTATTTATTTATGCAGTATAAACCATTATTAGTTGTATACAATTCCCGCATTTCACTTCCCTCCTTCAGAATACTTTCACTGTACTTGCTCTTAATATTTCTGAGCTACAGTAGGTGTTCATATATTAGGTTTGCCTATAGGCAAGCCATTTGTTTACATTCTGTGCTCATGCGTACAAGCACCTTACCTTGGCTGCAAACAGTATTGCTGGCCAAGAAATGCTGCTTGCAGATGTGTAGGCATGATGAGTAGCATGCATATTTGATTAGTGCTGCTGCACATTGCTCTAACACACTTAAATCATGTATGTTTAATGCAAAGCCTACATGATTGCTATTGAATCCCAGTGGGTGGCTTAAACAGATCATCTCTTTGCTTTTTTGAGAAAGAAAACGTATGTGTTTTTGCAACAAATTGTATCTAAATCATTAGCCTTCTGCACTGTCTTCTGCAGTGAAAAGCATGCGACTTGTTAAGAATAATACGACAAATGTACTGGTGTGGAAGAATACTTTCTCCACCTTGTTTGGATCATCTGATGATGATGTGTTTTTTGGGGGTATCTAATTAACTATTTTTAATACTGTGTTTTCATTTTAATTTCTTAAAATTTGGTTATCCAGACAATATTATTTGATGCTGAACATGTCTTGAGCTGCAAATATCTGTCTTTTCTTGTTATGTTTAAGGAGGTATTTTTTTTCAATGAGATACTGAATTCACCTCTTGTATTTAATATAATGAGATCAGTAGATGCTTATCATGTACCAGCTTCATAATATATTTTGTTTTGATAAGTGCCCAAGGATGCTATTGGTACTTTAAGAACTGATATTGCATGATCAGTCTATAACTGCACCATAATATTGCTTACATATCTATATCTATATCTATACCTATAACTATATATGGATCCCTATTATTGAACACTCAAACAAGTGAAAGGCAGAATATCAAAGCAGAAAGTTCAAAAAAACAGGAATGTTGATAAAGACCACAACGTAGACAACACCTGTTTTTTTTTCAGGGGATAAAGCCCCTTGCACCTTCCACACGCACTAATAATTACATACACTAACTCTGGGAATGCACGACAGTTGGGAAAGGAGCAATATCCCAATCCCTGCTGTGCTATGATCCTATACAGCAGACATTTGATGTTTCAGATTTTTGAGCTTTCAAGCTCACTCATCTGAGCATTCAATAATTTAGTAGGGATCCCTATATCTATATCTATATCTATATCTATATCTATATCTATATCTATATCTATATCTATATCTATATCTATCTATCTGTGTCTTTAAAAGAGTACACCATCATATGCTGACTTACCTAATGATTGGCCATCACATCAACTATTTAATCTAGCCGACTATCTTACAATTAAAACAGACAGCACATTGCATCAGACTAAATTGCAAAAGCAAAGTCTAAGATATTTATTTTTGTGATCACTAAACGCGTTCATTAAAGACACAATAATATACTCTGCAGTCATTAACACTAGCCTAATATATAGTATGATCAATTCCGTTAAAGAACGCAGCCACATTGCAAGTACTTTTTAATGCACATTTCTTTCTACTCCAGTCAAACTTACTGTAGTATTTTTGATTAATTTTTCCAAGTCTTTTGGGTTTCTAATACCATGTTAGGAATTGATCCCATGCCTAAGTTAGCACATGATTAAAGTTCTTGAAATTAGTATTGTTTCAATCTTTGATGTCAGCCAAAAGTGCTCTTCACAACACTGACTCCTTCTGCAATTCGTATGAAGTTACATGTATCAATAGGGTTTTTATTGCGAAATCGAACATTAAGAATGCCAAATACCGGAAGACTGAACTTGGTAGTTCGAAAGTTGAGAATGTCGAAGCCGCGTAAACCCGAATTCTTTCCCAGGGAAAGAATTTGGTTGGCCGTTTCTGCAGCTTTGGCATTTTCAGACCGGGTCAAGGTAAGGTTACGAACGGGTAGTGATGGACTTTAGGGTTAGGGCGCGGGTCATGTAAGTGTGCGGTAGTGATGGACTTTAGGGTTAGGGCGCGGGTCATGTAAGTGTGCGGTAGTGGCAGACTTTAGTGTTAGGGCTGGGTTAAGGACAGTGCATAGATAGTGGTGTATGTTAGGTGTAGTGTAGGTTTTGAAGGTGTTTGGTGTGACTGTGTTATGTGTGTACTTTTCGGAACAGCAAATTTTTTTCCCTGGAAAACAATTTGCTGTTTTGAAGTTTCAATGTTATACGAATTCGATCTTCCAAGTTCAAACTTATGGTGTTCGACATTTTGGAAGTTCGATTTCGTGATATAGACCCTATCAATAGCATATCTAAATTAGACTGTAAATTCTTTTTAATGAGACCCATTGCTCCTACTACTAGTGAAACTGTCTGGGTATCTTTCTTCCACATTGCTCTCATTTCTGCTTGCAGATCCTGGTATTTTATGATTTGGTGTCTCTCTATATGTTTGACATTGGAATAACCAGGTGTAGCAGTTTCAGTTATTAGTGCTACCATTACCTTCTTTTCATGGATTACTATATCTGGTTTTCTTGCAACTATTGTCTGAACTGTTGGTAATGGTATATCCCATGTGATATAAACTTCATCGTTCTCTATAATGCTTTGTGGCTCATGCTTCCAATGCTTCTCAGCTATTTCTGTATTATAGCATTTGTACAATCCTCAGTGCAACAGTGTTGCCACATTATAATGCCTTTCAGTATACAGGCCCTTTGCTAATAGTCTATCATACCCATCTGCAAGATGTGTTACTGTTTCCAGTTCTGTTTTACAGAACCTGTGTTTGTCTGTTTCTCCCACATGTTCAATGGACTTTGTAAACTGGTGTGAAAATAATCTACTATCCTGGGCCACCAATATAATCCTTAAAACTTTTGGTTTAAATTCACCTCTCCGTAACTATTATTCCTGTGTCAACTCCCAATCAACATGAAATTGTTCCAGGAGTTTTCTATACTATGCTATAATTATGGATTTTCCACATTCCTTTCCTTCTCATCTGATCCTTCTCCTTATATTCTTTCTTTTGTTTTTAGCACATTCAGTTGCTGTCTGATTTTTGTCCACTTCTGTTTTGATTTCCATTCCCACATGACACACAAATGCTTATGCTAAACTAAGCAGAGAGGTCTCCTTAGACTTCTTCTTCTTTCGGCTGTTCCCGTCAGGGGTTGCCACAGCGGATCATCCGTTTCCATTTCTTCCTGTCCTCTGGATCTTGCTCTGTCACACCAACCAACTGCATGTCCTCTCTCACCACATCCACAAACCTTATCTTAGGCCTTCCTCTTTTCTTGTTACCTGGCAGCTTCATCCTTAGACTTCTTCTTCTAATGTTTTAAAACTTTCACTACGTTTGGATCTGATGAGGTCAGCAGATATGTATGCAGTCCCACAATTGCAGACCTAAATATATAATCAATTTCAAACAGGGCCATACCTCCTTCAAAGCGAGGGATATATAATCTTGGTATACACTGATTTTTATATATCACTTGATAAGCGTGAAACATTTTCCTTGCTTTTCTGTCCAAATGATTCAATTCTTTTTGGGGACAGTCAATTGCAATAAAACCATAAATTAAAACAGAACAAGCAAATTTGTTTATAGCTTGAACTTTATTCATAGATCTCAAGGCTGTTTTCAATATTAGTTTTACTATTCTGAATATTCCTTGGTGAGTTTTATTCACATTTCACATTTCACAATTCACAATGAATTCACAATTCACATTTGTTCATGTTTTATTATTTAATTGCCAATCTTTCATCAATTCCAAAATATTTATATACTCCCTCCTGCTCAAGTTCATTTATATCACATTCTTATCTTATACTATTTCCTTTGTACTGTAACTTTCCTGCTTTAAACATTGCTTTCACCCATTTATCTGGACAAAATGCCATTCTTATATCATCTCGGAAAATTTTACCTACTTGCAGTTGTACTTTCAACTCCTCATCTGATGAACTATCCAGTTTTAAGTCATCCACAAAAAGTAGATGAGAAAGCTTGAGCAAGTTTATTTTCTAGGAGCCAAATTATAACCAAGACCAAATCTGTTAAGTAAACAGCTTAATGGTTAAGGGCAAGACAAGACAACAGCAGTGACAAAGAATCACCATGAAATATCTCCATTTGAATTTTTATCCTTGAGATATTAATTTGTCCTTTATCGTGACTTAATTGCAAAGGTGATTCCCACTGCTTCATAGTCACTGTAATGTAAATGATCAATGTAGGATGTATCTTATAAATCTGTAAGCACCCCTTCTTTTATCCATGAATGTGAGATACTGTCAAATGCTTTTCTGTAATCTATCCATGCCATTCTTTGATTCTTCGCCTTTTTTACAATTGCCCATTATGACTTTATTTAGCAAGAAATGACCCTTTGTTCCATATGAAGAAATAAATAATATCCAGGCCACCAGTAGAAGCAAAACCCTTTTTATGTAATAATCTACAGATGAGCGCTTTCGTCTTTACAAAAGACTTCTTCAGATAAAATTACACAAGTGCTACACTTACTTTATATAGAAATCCTAATTACTGTTAATTGAAGTTAATTAAAATTTAAAGTACCACAGTCAAGACACACTAAAATAAGGTGCGTATATTGCAATAGTGCCTTATATATGTAAAAAACATACACTTAAACAACAAGGCTTTAAAAACTAAAGTAAATATACATAACAGATGTTTATACCATTTAAAAAGATCCAATGTGTAGTATATAATTCAAACCCTGACTGCTTTAGCTGTCAGCACTGGTTTAATACTTACATATTCACTGAGGCCAGGAAAAATATTGGCCTTCAACCTCAATTGCCACTTCAGTTCCATATTCAACAAAACATTTTTCATATTCCCACCCCTATGGTTGTGTTTAACTATATCAATGATGCCAAATCTAAAACCACTGAAAGACAAACAGGAAACTGAGTGTTTGAACAAGGCGCTAGTGTCTTTCCAGTCCTAATGTCATACAAGTGTTCGTACATTCTGTCCTTCAAAGCTCTCTCAGTTTTTCCTATGTAGAATGCTGAGCACCCCACACATGCAGCCAAGTAAACCAACATTTTCGTATTACAATTGCCCTTACAAAACTTGACTACACTGTTAAGTCCATTGTTCAAACAAGTGTTTTCTTCTTTATAAATGTAAGGACATTGGCTGCACCCACCACAAGAACTGGTCGCTTGTTTAATTTTAACCTTATCCACATTTTCAAACATTCTTTTAAAATTCTTTCCTGTTTTGAAAATAAAGGTGGGTTTGATTCCTACGGCATCATACAAATCTTTGTTAGTCTTTAACATACTCCAATTTGTTCTGACTATTTGGATAAACAAGTCAGTAAACAAGTTGAACTCTGTGACACATGCCCCTTGAACATTTTTCCCAGTGTTATATTCTGCAGTTTTTGTAAAGGGTTGCCCTAGCAATGCTTTGTACTTAACACCCCATCCTCTATATACTTCCTCTAGTATTTCAAACACCAATTCTCCTGGGTAACCCCTTTCCTTGAATTTTTTACCCAAAAAAATAAATTCTCCCAATAGGTCATTAAATTCAGACATCATCCTAGCTCCTCTCACTGCCTGTCCCTTAACAAGACTTCTGTTTTGGAATAGTGGATGGTAACTATCAAAGTGCAGATAACTTTTGCACCAAGTGTCTTTACAATAAATCATAGATTTAAATCCATAAGGGTTATTATTTATTATTTTTTGTGAGCATCAGTTGTTTTTATTTGGTTCCAGTTGTCCGCTTGTAGCAGCTTTGGTTCAAAAACGTTTTTACACCAGTGCTACCAATATGGATGATTCATCAAACGATTCCCCTGTTATTGACCATGGTGCATCTTTTAGCCCTGGCTGTTTGGCTAAAACGCAACAAGAGGTAGCTAAAGTTCGAGAGGAAATGGTCATATTGAAAGGTGATTTAACCAGGCTCATAGACTTGCTTAGTCAAAAGGAGCCACTAGAGGGAGCCAAATTACCTTTTTCCAAGCCTGCTAATGTATTGGAAGCACCAGTAGTATTTTCTACATCGTCTCCACGCTCAGTAGCTGTGAGTAATGGTGGGATTCAGACGGAAGTAAGAAGCAGTCAGCAAGGGCTTGTGAATATCAACGGGGGGTGTTTTAATGGCTCAGAATACATCTACACATGTGCACAACGTTCTGGTGGACCATTACAGCAGAGCAGTTCAGCAGAGACATAGTAAACCTAAAGGTACTGTTACTTCCACGCACTTTTCCAATAGAGGTGGCAATATGGTTGAAAGAAACTCTGTGGACACTGAGGTTTTCCTCCCTTCTCATTCTGAACATTCTGTGAGTTTTAAAGATGTAATGGATAGGAATTTTGTATTTAATGTTTTTTTTTTCTGCTAACAACACTGATAAAAATGTATACGGACAAGGTAATGACTTGTTGGTTGTGCTTACTTTAAAGGACATGATTTCTGACTTTGAAAAAAAAGTTGTTTAAATATAAATGTCTACAGATTGACAGTTGTTAATTTGCATTGTTGTATTAGCCATAAATTAGTCCCACAAGGACTTAGAATGTACAAATATCCTTTTGGTATTGAATATTCAGAAGTTACACTGCGGGATTTTCACAGTTTTTTTGATGAATGTAGGTTAGGATTACTTTCAAAGCTTGTTCAACACAATGGTATTACACTGGCCAAGTTGTCTAATGTAATCAACAGACTGAATGAGGACATTTTGAAAGATTTGTTGTTTGATGAATATAAGCAGTTATATAAGAAGACTTTGTATAGAATTGACGGAAGGATGCACAATATTTTTGTTAAGAAGCAGAAAAAATTCATGAGAGATAAGCAACAATATCATTTAGATAAAGTGTATCCAGGTCCTTTCAACAAATTCAAACAACAACAAAAAAAACAAGGTAAAAACAGTCTTCACATTAATAGGCATGGACTTAATAGTTCATTAGTGGAACAAAGAGTACACACTCAGGATAGGGGTAACATGGTTGAAGAAACTACTAATAGACCTCTTGATGAACTGGATTCATTTTCAGAATCTCAAGATCTTTTTTTAGGACCCAGGAGGTCGGAACGGCTGGCCAACAACGCCAGATACCCTTCGGACCCAGATCAACCAACCAGTTATTATGGGACCAACTACGGATGGAGGAAGGTGGGGAAGAAGGGGAAATAGTAGTAGTGGAAAATACAGAAGGCATTGTCACAGAACATAGAGGATTCAAAATTTTTAATTATACGACTTGTGTTTTAGGAAAGCAGCACTTTAGTCTCTTTTCAAAGGGATTTAAGTTTGTTAAGTCGAATTATGGGGATTTAGCCAACCTTTTGGTGGACTTTAAGTTATACCTCAGAAAATTAAATTTGAACATGGTATGTAAAAAGCCTGAAGAAGAAAACAACATTACCAACAGGGGTTTGGTTAGATCTAGTATCTTCAATCCACCCCTCCACCCGACTTTAATGATGTTTGAAAAAATAGTTACAGATGAAATTTATGAAGCTTATAAAAATAATAGAAGGAATATGGGACATCATAACCTTAGTGAAGGAGAAGAAAAATTACTTCAGGATTTGCAGGTACAGGGAGATTTTCGCATCATGAAGCCGGATAAAGGTGGGGGGGGGGGTTATATGGTAATGAAGAATACAACAATGCATTAACTAATATTTTGTTAGACACTAACATTTATTCATCTGTTTCTATTAACAAAATACATATTGCATACAGAAGAATTGATTATCTTTTAGAAGAATATTTGGTGGAAAATAGAATTAATAATAAAACTTACCAATATCTGAGACAACCATATCCTATTATTCCTAATTTCATCGGGATACCTAAAGTACATAAATCTATATTAGAACCTCCCTTCAGGCCTATAGTATCAGCTAGACATTCTAAGACTCATCCTTTAGCTGTGTATGTTGATCATTTCACGAAAGACATAGTAGTTAAAACTGAACATTTGATTAAAGATTCCTGGGAATTCCTTAGTAAACTGACCAATGACTTGTGGGCAGAAAATTGCAGTTTCCTCACTATTGACGTCAGGGATTTATTTACTTGTATCCCACGTTGTGAGGGGCATGACTTTTTTAGTGACAGTGTCCACAAACATTCCTCTTTATCTAAGGACCACATTGCCTCGATATTGGAACTTATATAAGTTATACTGGACAATAATTACATAGGATTTCAGGGAGAATATTATCAACAAGTGAGTGGGGTAGCTCTGGGGGCAGCTTGTGCCCCCGTGTATGCGAATTTAGTGATGTTAGAATGGGAGAATAGGTACGTGTTTAATAGTGTTTTCCGGAACAATATTAAGTTATATCTTAGGTTCCTTGACGATATTTTTGTCATGTGGGAAGGCAGTAAGGAAAACATAGAGTTGTTTATGCAATACTTGAACAACAGTACTGATTTTCTCTCCTTTACACACACTTATAGTGAGGTAAATGTAAATTATCTTGACATCACAATTTATAAGACTCCTTATCGATTTAAATCTATGATTTATCGTAAAGACACTTGGTGCAACAGTTATTTGCACTTTGATAGTTACCATCCACTATTCCAATAAAGAAGTCTTGTTAAGGGACAGGCAGTGAGAATAGCTAGGATGACGTCTGAATTTAATGACCTATTGGGAGAATTTATTTTTTTGGGTAAAAAATTCAAGGAAAGGGGTTACCCGGGAGAATTGGTGTTTGAAATACTAGAGGAAGTATATAGAGGATGGGGTGTTAAGTACAAAGCATTGCTAGGGCAACCCCTTACAAAAACCGCAGAATATAACACTGGGAAAAATTTTCAAGGGGCATGTGTCACAGAGTTCAACTTGTTTACTGACTTGTTTACCCAAGTAGTCAGAAGAAATTGGAGTATGCTAAAGACTAACAAAGATTTGTATGATGCCGTAGGAATCAAACCCACCTTTATTTTCTAAACAGGAAAGAATTTTAAAAGAATGTTTGAAAATGTGGAGAATAAGGTTAAAATTAAACAAGCAACCAGTTCTTGTGGTAGGTGCAGCAAATGTCCTTACATTTATAAAGAAGAAAACATTTGTTTGAACAATGGACTTAACAGTGTAGTCAAGTTTTGTAAGGGCAATTGTAATACTAAAATGTCGGTTTACTTGGCTGCATGTGTGGGGTGCTCAGCATTCTACATAGGAAAAACTGAGAGAGCTCTGAAGGATAGAATGTACGAGCACTTGTATGACATTAGGACTGGGAAAGACACTAGCGCCTTGTTCAAACACTCAGTTTCCTGTTTGTCTTTCAGTGGTTTTAGATTCGGCATCATTGATATAGTTAAACACAACCATAGGGGTGGGAATATGAAAAATGTTTTGTTGAATATGGAACAAGTGGCAATTGAGGTTGAAGGCCAATATTTTTCCTGGCCTCAATGAATATGTAAGTATTAAACCAGTGCTGACAGCTAAAGCAGTCAGGGTTTGAATTATATACTACACATTCATTTGATCATTTTAAATGGTATAAACATCTGTTATGTATATTTACTTTAGTTTTTAAAGCCTTGTTGTTTAAGTGTATGTTTTTTACATATATAAGGCACTATTGCAATATACACACCTTATTTTAGTGTGTCTTGACTGTGGTACTTTAAATTTTAATTAACTTCAATTAACAATAATTAGGATTACTATATAAAGTAAGTGTAGCACTTGTGTAATTTTATCTGAAGAAGTCTTTTGTAAAGACGAAAGTGCTCATCTGTGGATTATTACATAAAAAGGGTTTTGCTTCTAATGGTGGCCTGGATATTATTTATTTCTTCTTAGTGAGTTTTATTATTATTTTTTTGTGAGCATCCTTTGTTCCATATAACTTTCTTTTGTTACCTTTTTTTTCTATTTCTATGATTGAGTTTTTTTTCTAAATGGCTATAAACTCTTTCGGCAACAATTCTAGTATACACTTTCTATATTATCAGAAGGCATGTTATTGGTCTATAGTTTTTAAGATGGCTTCAGGTTCACTCTTAAGAAGGAGTATTGTTGTTTGACTATGTGATTTTCACAATGGCATTTCAAATCCACCAGGCAATGCATAGATATTGACTACACTCCCTCACATGATTTAAGTATTTATATATTAACTCTGTGATTGCCCACGCATCGCCAGAGGGATCTACCATTTACTTTTGTATAATCAAATATTAGTGAGCCAGCAATAGCCTTAAAGAACAAACTGGGTGTCATTAGTGAATGCAGTTAAACAAAGATTTTGCACCCCATATATGTGTGTGTGTGTGTGTGTGTGTGTGTGTGTGTGTGTGTGTGTGTGTGTGTGTGTGTGTGTGTGTGTGTGTGCGTGTATGTAATATAGCCATTATGCATTATAGAACTACATTTCTACCTCAGGGCTGAGATGTTGTAAACTGTGTGACAGTCATATCAGAATGTGTTATGACTCATGGTAGGTGTGTGTTGCAAAAACTGAATGGGGATTGCAGTACACAGTGGATGTTGAATACAATTAACAAATCTGGCAGCAGTGCAAGTGTAAACCAAGCAACAGCACAGATAAACAAATCCACCTAAGGAAATACAGGAGTGTACAAGCAGAGGATAGTCTAGAACCTCCAACATTGCATGGGAAAGGCAAACAACCAAGCACAGTGTCAAACAGCATTACTGTAGCAATGCAGAAATGTAGCTGTCTAATACACAAATAAGTATGTACAACCCAAACATAGGCAAAATGCAATCCATATGTCAAAGACATATGACATGTCAAAGGCAGCACAGATGGTTTGTCAGGTATGGATTAACATGATCCTATCAGAAAGAAATGTCAGCACACATACACATGGAATATTATGCAAAAGATGAGACATGTATGAGTAATGACAGTTAAAAAATGTCAACTCGTGCATAGGAAGGAGGAAAACCGATTCCTAGTTGGTGTTCAGCACACAAGTAAATCACAAACAATGATGGAATCAAATCAATTGCCAGCACCTTGCCTGCACATGCCTTGCATTTGTATCATGCCCAAAATGGTGGCACAAGGTAATATTGTACCAGTAAACTTACATGACAATGATGATCATGTAGAGGAAGGTAAACATACACATAACATATGCCATACATACTAGCAACCTGAAGGCCAAAGCTAAAAGGGGGAAGGGAGATGAACAACACAGGTCCACATCATTGAGGAATTACCAACAACAGAAAGTAGGCACACAATAAAGTAGGGCAACCTTATCTAAGGAGACACATTACACATGCATGTGTTACCCACATAGTGTGGTGTGGAAGTCCTTCAAAACAATATTGAAGCAAATGTATGTCACATGGGCAATCTGGATTGTTGATAGCTAGTAACCTGTCTGTGTACAAATGAGAAGAATACAGTAATGAGCAACTGTTAAAACTGCAAAATGCATAGGTACACAAAAAAAAACTTTTGATTATCATATAAACATAAACACTGCAATGCAAACATAACTCAACAGGTGCAACAAGCACCCTTATTGATATAAATCGCACCATCCATGTGTAGGGCTGATGAAAGGGCAGACCTATGAACAACTGTACAGCACAGGAAAATGGAATAGCTTTACGTAGACAGTCACATGTTACAAGGGTACATATATGTAAATAATTGCATATGTACATCCAATGCATATTCATTGACATGTATGCATATCTTTTTATGCATGTCCTAAAATAAGGTATTCTCAAAAAAGGCTGGCTATTGACATAAGCAAGGTAAGGACAGACAAGACATTCAGGAATGCTGTCAATAAAGTATTATCTCATCTGTATATTCATTAATGGACCAATGAATATCTGTGCAGCTTGTGAAGGATACCTGCTCATATATACCAGTATCTGTAATTTGATATATCATGGTCCAATATTTGCCACTGCATGCTACATACAGAGCTAGTGTGCTAGTGTGACAGCATGACACAACAACAGTACAAAAATTACATAAGTCAGGATCTGTCATATTGCTGAACAAGACATAAAACAGCAACAGCCAATACAGAAATGGGTGCAATGCATATACACTGATAACATGTGCAAATAAACAAAATGGACCCACCTCACCGTGTTATGTGAGAACTGTGGGAATAATGTAGTTAGTGAGATGCTATCATCCCACCGAAGTATATGCAGTGTAATAAATGATATGTATATTTAAAAATTACACCTGATAACACTGGTGATCTGTGTTTCTCATGTGAAAAGTTGGATGGTTTACTTATCATTATTGGTAGCAAATCTAGACTTACTGATGACAATTGCACTTGTGCAATACGCATAGCTTGGAGAACTGCTGTTACATATACTAATGACTGGACTGATGAGATAAATAATGTTAGATAAAGAGCAAATGGAACACATTTATGAAAGGGTGTGCCCATTGTCTATAAAGATCACGCATCCCCTTTGAAACAAGACAATGCCCCTGACAACTTTGGAATTCAGGTATTTAGCAAACTGAGGATTCTGAGCATCTAGAAGAAAATAAAAAGAAAGGAAGAAAGAAGTTCATAAAAATAACAAGGAAGAAAAAGAAACTGATAAACATCCATAAAGTAAAGAGAATACATATTAAAAGGGATACTGCTTTCTTATATAACACACAGATTACAGGGAATGATAACATTTCTTTATCAAAAAGCCTTCAGCCTACAGAAAAAGATAACATTTGTACAAAAGAAAAGATAGAAAAAAGAAGCAAGGGGCAGGTGAAATGGACAAAAATAAAACTGAATGTGGAAGGACTGAAGAACATTACTGCAAAAACAAAAAAGATGAGAAAGACAGACATTGACAACATGGCTCAAACTGTGGCTCTACAGAGCCAGCTGGAGGAGAATTGTATGCTTGCAAATTTAATACACAATTAAAACAGTGGGATTAATAACACTAATGGTGATGAAGATTGTTCAGTTGTAAAAAATGATAAAGCAGATATTATTGAATTAGAAGTTGAAGATTCTTCAGATGTGGTCAGAAAAGATAATCTTGTAAATCGAGATTAAATTATTAGAGGAACTGATACTTACATTTGCAGAGAAGATAATTAATAGTGAATGGTGTTATACTTGCCAGGAGCAAAAGTTGACAACATGAGACAAACCTTAGAATGCCTTAATGAAAGGAAGTACGGATCTGTTTTTATTCATGTTGGTGAAAATTATCTCATCCGGAAGGACTCCTTGACTTTTAGTAGGGAACTTACAGCCCTCTTTGATAACATAGCTTGTACAGCTGTTAGGATGTATTTTTCACAAATCACATGCAGAAAGGAGAGTCAGGTCACTGTGATTTATTTTTTTATTATTTTGGTAAATACCTACATGAACAAAATGCCTCATTTAAAAAAAATGGAAGTGAGCAAAGCATCCAAGCCTAATTTTGGGCACACATGTGTTGAGATCGAATTGTGTGCATTTGTCAGGATCAGGGAAGAGAATTATTACAGCAGATATTTTGCAATATTTGACAAACACAAGGCAGGATATTTGTCAGGCTGAAAATTTAACAATTCACAGACAGCAACATTTGATGCATCTTTGATGGTTGTTAATGCTAGAAGCATTAATACAATATATTGTTTTAATTAGAAAATTTGCAATGTCCCCACAAGATTGATGCTGTTGTTTTTCAAGCATGGTTAAAGTAAAATGACTGGAATCCACTTCTGTCAGCATCTAGATATTTTTACTGTAACAGCTATTCTAACAAAACATCAAGTGGTGATGTTATGATAGGGACTAAAGATAGTTATGAGACCTGTGATTATTACATGTTCATTGATAACACCGATTTATACAATTAAGATAACCTTGGAACATTTAGCAATTCTTGGAGCATACAGACCATCAAAGTCAAGTGCTGGTGACCTTGAGGAATTCATCCATTTCTTGCATGAAATACAGGAAGAAAGAATAGTAATGGCTGAGGGCTTACATTTGCCAGAAACAGACTGGAATAATATTGCTTCAACAACATTAGTAAGGAAATTATTCATAACTTATGTTCAGAGGCAACAATTGCTTCAGATCGTAAAAAAATCATACCAGGGGAGTGGACATAGTAGACATACTTTGTGTTCCTAAAGAAATTGCTGTTACTTGTCAGGTTCTATCACCATTCTTGTGCTGTGATCATGGGGTTATAATGGTTAATTTGTTGGCAGATAATTCTGTCAAACTGAAATCTAAACCAATGCACAGAAAATTAATAACAGATTGTATGGAAGCAGATCAGTCACTATGTAAAACTAATTGGAGTGAGGTATTGAGTGGAAAAACTGCAGAAGGAAGGTAGAAAGCTTTGAATGAGAAATTGTTTGAGTGCAAAAAATATTTAACATCAGGATCTAGGCATACAATGTCATGGGGATATATTTCCACAAGAACAAGATACCTGATGAAGGTGAGAGACAAACAAAAAATAAGGAATGGAAAAGAGGTTGAACTACAACTGAAATAAACAAGCTGGGCAAACAAATTAAGCATAATGTGAGACAAGATAAAAAAAAAACTGAAGAACATTTATATAAAGATATGAAGCATAATTGGAAACCATTTTATAGATACATAAGCTGTGGAATGAGTAAAGACATACACTTATAAACTGTGTTCAGGTCTTAAAATTTATTCTCAGACACAAAAGATTATAGATATATTTACAAACTTTTATGCAAAACAGTTTGGCTCCACAAAGGGGGTGATAAGTTCTCTTAGTGATTTCCAGGTAACCTCAGACACTGAAATCAAATTAGATTATATTGAAAAAAAATAAGCAAACTGGATCCAAACAAAGCACAAGGAGGAGTGAGAATTAGTAATAATGACATGAGAACACTTCAGCAAGAACTTACAGTACCATTATATCTATTATTTATTAAGTTGTATAAACATGGGGAGATTCCCCAAGATTAGAGACATGCACTTATAAAACCTGTCTTTAAAGGAAAGGGGAATAGGACAAACCCAGAGTCATACAGATCCTTAAATCTACTTTCATGTTATGGAAAAATAATGGAGAAGGTAATATTGGAGAAGTTATTGTCAGAACTGGAAAGGTCGGAACTTATAACCATATATCAGTGCACATATGTTGAAAATAATCTAATGCCACCTGTAGCATAATGTTCTATAACAATAAAATAACAACTATGAATGAAAATTGTTCTGTGGTGTAATTTATATAAATTTAACTTTAGCATTTGACAGGGTAATACACAAAACATTGATCAATAAATTAGAACCACGAGATATTGGGGTCTATATTAGAACATCGAAGTTTCAAAACTTCGAATGTTCTAATATCGACCCCTATTCAGTGAAAGCCGAAAACATCAAACATACAGAACAGCGATTTTTTTCCTAGGGAAAAAATTTGCTGTTCCACAACACATACACACAACACAAACACACCAAACAAACAGCAATCCACACACATACACCTAAAATCTTACACCAAAACTATACACACACACCACTAGCTATCCACTTACCTTAACCCAAACCCTAACCATAAGGTCCGTCACTATTGCACACTCACCTCACCCATGCCCCAACCCTAACTCACCTACCCCCGCCCTAACCCTCACGTCCACACAATCGCACACTTACCTGACCCGTGCCCTAACCCTAACTCACCTAACCCGCCCTAACCCTCACGTCCACACAATCACACACATACCTAACCTGCACCCTAACCCTAACTAACCTAACCTGCACTCAATCACACACTTACCTGAACCCGACCCGTAAATTTCCACCACAGTGCTGAAAATACCGAAGCAACAGAAACGGACAAATGAATTCTTTCCCTAGGATAAAATTTGGTTTTCTGTTGCTTCAATATTTGCAGCTTTCGCTGAATAGAGGTTGATATTAGAACATTCGAAGCTTTGAAAGATCAATGTTCGAATATAGACCCTAGATATTGATGTACTCTTGATAAGATGTATAGCTGTATGACTTGCAAATAGGACGCGGCAAGTATCATACAGCAATAAGACAGGTGAAATTCTTGGTTACAGTCAGGGTGTCCCACATGGCTCTGTCCTTGGCCCATACTTGTTTAGACTGTATCTTTTAGGCCTATCTTTTTCATCTGAGGTGTTCGATAGTCTGTATGCAGATGATTTGAAACTGGGTAAACTGATTACATGTGTTACAGATAGGGAATGTCTGCAAAAGAAAATTTACTGAATTGACCATTTGGGCACAGGATAATGATATGCTGATAAATGCATCACAAACTAAGCATGTGAGATTTTGGCAGACATAGACTGAAAGGTGAATATTTAATACAACATACACTGATTCAAACTGTAGATTCATTTAAGGACCAGGGAATATTGGTAGACCCACTTTTGAATTTTCTAATTATATCAATGAATTGGTTAATGATAGTTACAGAACTATATGTTGTATAAAAAGATTAATAAAGTCTAGGAAATCATAAGTGATGAAATCATTGTTTGTTAATTACATTAGACCCAAACTTTAGTATGGAATAACAGTATGAAACCTTGTAAGAAAACAAACATGAGTAAAAAGGAAAGAGTGCAATGGAAATATACCAAGGGCATCCATGGATGTGAAAATTTAAATTATTATGAATGACTAAAATGTCTGAACTTGTACAGTTTCTCATATAGATATTTAAGAGGTGATCTTATTCAGGTATATAGGACATTTAGTGACAACTATCTCTGGGAAAGTTTGGGGTTATCAAAAAGTAGTATAGAATCATCAGGCAACCTATGTAGAAGATTCTATAGGAATGAGAAGTGCACTAATTTGTTCTCTATGAGAACAATGATGCATGGAGAAAACTACCAAATTAAATTAAAACAAGCACTAGTTTAGGCAGTTTTAAGAAAAGTCTGGACACTTTTATTATGGGAAAAAGTGTTTTGGTCTATTGGCAGGCTACAAGGGCATTAATGCCTGTGCTTGAAATATTTGTATGTATGTAAAATAATACAAATAAACTGCAGGAATCAAACATACCCAGCTTATATTTTCAAGGACAGCATTTAAATTAATTTTAAACTGTTAAGCAGATGCATTATGGGTAGTCTGGCATCACTATTAAAATGCTTGAATGTGCAATCAATACACATTTAAACATGAATTTTTAACTATGCTATGAGACTTTCTGGGGAAATACATGATGACAGTTATAGCACATACCTGTCTCCCTCTGCTGCTCCTCTAGCCTATGCATGCACTCTATGCACAGAAAATGATTATGGCCATGGTCTTCATCACCTGCAAATAGACAAACAGGATGTGTTACTGCCATGGAAGGATTATGTCAGGTCAGTATATGGTACAATATACCTAAGACAATGTACAATAAAGCTAATAGCTTTACATGCTAGCTAGCCTTGACATGAAATACAGTTTCAGATTTCGCACAGTCACTCATAGCTGTGTTAATCTCACTACTGTACACAAACTGAATGAACCATGATTTAAACCTACATCTCTCATCTCTGTTTGCATTACAACACTGACTCCTACTCATCTTGCTAATTAACCTTGTCTATGACTCTATGGATTAATGGAAGTTAAAAAAACTCAACTGTGTGAATATGCAGGGAAGAATTAAACACATGAAGTTCTGCTTCTAAATTATAAGATAAGTAAAAGAAAAGTACAACTGATGCCGTGTGCTAAGCATTTGAACCAAAACAGTATGTAATCTTGTGTGCATGATAATACATTGCTCATAGCAATAACAGACAACTATAATACTTCTGAGTTCCAAGTGACATGCTTTACAATAAAACATCTATCTGCACTTGAAAGACATAAAAACTATATATTATAGGAATTACTATTCACCAGTGGTATTTAATAAATCATCATATAAGTTAGGTAGGACAACAGTTAAGTTTAAACAAGAATTGATTGTAACATAATATTGTGACATTCAAAATATACAGGTAACATATGCATGTATTACTCAACATTTACACATACAGCCATATTGACATAGGTAGTATGTTTCCAGAAACTTTCCGAATAATGGAGTTATTCATAGTCAACTAAGACCTAAGCACTGTAGGCATAAATGCATTACATAAATACTAGATGTGTAAAAATCTGTACTGCATGACTTACCAGACAAGTATCTCCCATATATTTTGTTAAATAGGAAATATGTAACTAGCAAAATTTCATCCAAAATAGTTTACATGGAGATTCAATCCCATATATATCCATAAAACATTTATATTGACTGATTGCTTAACATTTTGAAGTAATAGACAGTGTATGTCCTTTAATGTTATAAAACTGTATGGAATAATGATGGAATACACATATCTCTGATGTATAACATTAGTATACTTCAGCATAATGAGTTAAACTGTCATAGTTTTTAAAAAATAAACATACAAAGGTGCTTTTCAAAATGAACAAGCCAATAATGGCATTAGCCTACTGCCATGTATTTAAATAAAACACATCTACACATACAGTGGTAAGTCTACAGCCATAAGACAGAATAGGATTTACAGATACACATATCTTGTAATTGCATTTTAGTTTATAAATGACAACATACGGTAGCCATGCTGACCTGCATGGCTATTACATTATTGAAAGTGATTAAAACAAACATGGATATGGCAATGCTATTGTATTTTCTATAATGTACAGCGTACTAATGTATGTATTACTCAGCATTCACACATACAGAGAAGTACTGTGAGGTGTTTCTAGAAACGTTGCTGATAATAGAGAAACGTGTAGTGATCTGAGACCTAAGTGCTATAGGCATTAATGTACCATGGTCATAGATGTATAAAAAGATATACTGCATAATCTACCAAACAAGTATAGCTCTCTCAAATATATTATGAAATGAGAAATATTGAACTGAAAAAATATCCAAATAGTGTATAGTGAGATTTGAACCCACACGTATGCATAAAGCATACACATTGATTTATTGCTTACCATTTTGAGCTAACTGAAACAAACTTTCTTAAATGTTGTGAAACTATATGAAATAACAATGACGTACATATTTATCTGCCTTATAACTTTAGTACATTTCAGAATACTTTATTTATCAGTCTTATACGTTCATTTTTGTACAAACTCTTACATATTTCATATAAAGCAGCTAGGATGGCTGGAACTACAAAACCTGATTAAATTCCATCAACTAACCATTGCCCATAAAACTCTTTATAAACCTTCCAGTACACCTATTCTAAATACCGTCATCACCCCACATACAAATCTGAAGTCCTTACATTCTTCACACAAACTTCTTGTATACACCTCTAAACCTAACAACAAGGCTGGGGATTCTGTCTTTTCCAATGCTGTCAGAAAAACCTGGAATCTTCTCCCCAGTGACTTTTCCTCTCTTCCCTCTTTGTCACTCTTCAAAAACAGACTGAAACTTTTCCTTAGAACACACTGGTTATGCCCCTGTACTAAACCTGACTAGGCATCTATCTATCTGTTTAAACTTAGCTCTGCCTATCCCATACTAATGAACTGTTATATATTCCTTTTTGACTATAAATACATACCCCCTCTAAAACTACACTGTGTCCAATCTCAGTGAATACTTTCTACTGAGGAATTTATTTATTTTAATACAATTAACCTGTCTTCTTCTTTGATTTTATTTCTTCTTTTTATGTATTATACCTGTATGTTGTATTGTATATGCATTCTTGCACTATAAGGATTTTTTTTGTCCTCGCTAAATTTTCTGTTTTAACCTGGAATATGCATTGTATATAATGAATGTTACTATTTAGTCATTTTTTTTTGTTGCTTTTTCATGTTTCTGTCTTGGAGCTTATCTCCCTGGGCCTCTACTAAAAATGGACATATATCCAGTTAGACTAGCCCGGTCAACAAATGTAAAATAAAAATAAATAAAATAACATTTCAGTCATGCTGACCTGCAGTGGTCTTACATTCATGTATTACAATAATGTATTTGCTATAGTTGATGCACATTGCTGTCAAGAAATGCTAGAGGATGCGACTGGCAGCTGTCTGGGACACTCCTATGGAATCTCCCATATGCTGTTGAAATGTCTCACTGGCCAGTATACCTAGACTCAGACAAACTTTTGTTTCTAAAGTTATTGGGTTACCTGACAGAGTACAAGCATACATGCACTGGATCCTTATCCTACACAAAGCCTGTACCTGTCTGTTATTTCCCAATCAGAGAGCTGGCTTAACTGTAACCTGGTTTGGTGCCTACTTGTCCAGCTTCTGGCACACATTTGCATGTTTTCCTTATGGCTTACAGTACCCCAACCTGCCGTAGTTCATTAAATGCTGGTTGCAGATATTATTGTTAAGTAAATGTTGTAGATTCTGCAAGATTACACAATAATCTGCCCAGTATCATGGCATATAAATAAAGTACATATGGCCTCCGCTGAGTGCTTTCATAAACTTGTTGGTGAAACATTTTGTCACATTTAAGTTGTGTTAGGCTCTAATGCTGTGCTTTGGAATCTGTTGGGCATGTGTGGAGTTCATACTGATCCTATGCTGATTAGATAATTATTTAGTCTTATTTTAATGTACTTTATGAAATTGTATACACTACTGATGCATTGACTTCTTCCTTTGGCATGCTTTGCTGTCCACAACTTTCTTTTGGAATCTGGCTGACAGTTCAGTTTTACAACCAGTCTAGTGAGCACATACATATGAATGCAGATACACACACACACACACACACACACACACACACACACACACACACACACACACACACACACACACAGGCAGACACACACAAGACACACACACTTAAATGTAAAGGTCCATGAAAACAAGCAACTAAGAAATAAAATTAAAAAAAACATAAATAACCATAACACTATAACATACACAAAAATTCCTTACCAAAAATTGACAATCTGGCCTTCCAAAATACAAACCTTAAGTCCATCAAAAACTACTCCGGAGGGCATCAGAAATAAAATAAAATAATTACCTAAAAATGGAGCCCACCATGCTGATCCAAGTGACATGCAAATCTTCAACTCTTTAACAGAGTAAAGATATGCCCCTAATCATAAAAAAAAAAAAAAAAACTAAGCAAACAAATACACAGGCCAGCAAGTTAAGTGCCATACTAAAATAAGTAGAAACCAGTATGGTATACAGAAAGCTACAGCAAAATTTGATAAATTGAATATATTGGGTTCTCAGCTACAATACATGAAATATTTGGTACTCTGTGGGTATTGGGACGTTTTCCATAACTTCCTCACAGGAAATTCATTTTTGAGAATTATTCCTTAGCCTACTGTTTATTCTGTATATACATGAAGTCAGCTTCTTGTTCTCTTGGTGAAGTGGCTCCAGGTATACACTACCTGCAAAGAATGTCTTACCTAGTAGTTTGGAAAGCATGAGCTCATACAGATTTACTCAGACAGTTTTTTGCCCTTGTTCTGTTTTAGTTTTGATAAATACTGCAGGATATAAGTCAACCAACAAAACTGCAACGAATGGAGCAAATACCTTGCCGCTGCTAAAATAAATAATAAAAATCCACCAACAGAGAAAGCAGCACAGGCAACCACAGACTTTGTAAGAAGCCACTGTCCACTATTGTAAAAAAGATAATAGCAGTTTATTGTGCACAAACAGTACAAATGGTGAGCGCTTTCACTATCGCTTCATCAGACCTTACACACAAAAAACAAATGGTCTGCTTTTATACTGATGTCAATCAATTAAACCTAGAATAGCACCATTGAATTTTAAAGCTACAATGCTAATACAACTAATAAAATGCATGACAACAATCAGTAATACAGAACTATGTGGACTATTAAAACCATATACAATACCATTTGTGCTTCATACCTCCCATAATAATATTAGTCACATAAATAACATCCAATATAAATTAAAAATGTTCAATATAAAACATTCAGCATAAAATACTTGTACATGGTTTCAAAGGAAACATCTATATTAGCTAATGCAAGGCAATACTATACTATTAATTAAAAATTACTGAAAAATAAAAAAAATAACTCAACTAACATTACTCACCTAACCTTGCACCCCTTTGATTTCAATACCGGTCTCAACAAAGCTCTCTCATTGAGACCCTTCTCACAATCAGCCCTTAATCTCATAATCCAGCCCATCTCCCTCTTTTCAGGACCATTTCTAATATCTCCTCCATGTTTAATGGGCTCTATAACATCTATAACCCTAAATCTAAACCGATGTTCCACACCATTAACCTTAATATGCTTGGCTAAAGCATTGGTGGGCGAATTGATCCTAATGGCATATAAATGCTCTCTAATCCTAGTTTTTAACTCCCTGTTAGTTTTTCCAACATAAAATGATCCGCACAGATCACATACTGGAAAATACACTACATGTGCAGTGTCACAGCTGGCCAAGACATGACAACTGTTTAGTCTCTGGGTGCAAAAAACTGTCACTAGTGTCAATGTAAATACAAAAGTTACATTGACCACAGGGAAAGGAGCCAAAAACATTCCTTATAACCCATACAATGACATAACATGTTCTTTAAATTAGGTTTGTTCTTAAAAATAAACTTGGGCTCATCACCGACCAAGGCTTGAATATCAATATTTGTGGTCAGGACTCCCCAATGTCTATTGATAATGTCTGACACAATCATATTATCAACAGTGAAAAGCATGGGTATCCTAATTTCCATCAGAACAGATGCTACTTTGCTAGACTCTCCACTCATTAAATTGGAAAAAAAGGGACTAGCCCTATCCTGTCTTAACACATCCATATCTAACAATCCTGTATTCACCTCTGCTTCACTATAACCTCGATTAACCAATTTTTTTCGTTAGCGAGTCCAAACCAGTTGTAAAACCCATGTCAGATACATTGAGCCTAGAGGCTCGCATCCCTTAGCCCCTTATGATATTCCTAAAGGGCATAGCAAAATTCATTTAAAATGGGTGGCGAAAGCCAAACACACTCTGGCTAGGCTTATAAATGCCCTAGGACAGATAGCCTAGTATGAACCTATGAACCTATGAACCTAAAAATATATTGCGGGTGCATACTCTGTCTGTGAAGTAGGGTATTCCTGTAACACTGCTTCCTAAACACCCCAGTGTTAATTAAACCACCATCTAATCTCTCAATGTTGTCAAGCACTGCATAGTAATAACACAGTAGTGCAATGTAAATGGCTGCTGTCTAGTTCTATGAAATGGGGGGAAAAGGGGATTATGGGACATTAGTAAGTGGGGGGACATAAACAGCAATTGTACATGTACACAAGGAATGAATAAGGGTAAAGCAGTTTCGATGGAAGCTAAGGTACAATTTTGTGGGGATAGATACTATATTTTATATAGATAAGGATGAAGACAGAATGAACAGAAAAATATTATGGAAACAGAGGAGAAGAAAGGAGGGAAAGGGGCAAACAAACACAAAGCTATATAAAATTACAGTGGTGGATGTATGTAAACTAGGACAGGGGATGAGTGGACAACATATAAATAGGGTAGACCGGTATTGATGAGGAGGACTGCACATTGCCTTCCGGTATAAGAGGATGGAAATAGACCTGACTAAGGAATGGTTAGGATACAGTCAGCAAGCTCCTGCATGGAGATCATGAAGGTACAAGTATTACAGCTAGTTGGTTAACACAGGTTCTAGGCGTGGCCAACCCTCAATGTCTCACAGTGAGAAGCATCAGGTTAGTAACCATTATTAATGTATGTACAGCAGTAACAGTGTACATAAAGATTTTCTACAACTCACATATGCCAATGTGCATGATTCCCACAGGTACAATTTGAAGCACACTGAAATGGCAGCAAAGGCATGCATTTGGTCTATATATGAATATTCTGTACCATTGTTGGTATGCAAAATGCAGAACCTTACATACAGCATGAGTATTCAGATGCACTCTGTTTTAATTTGTACGGTATATTCACAGACTGAGCCATTGCTAACATGACACTTTTATAAGCTGGATGAAGAAGCAGGCTGATGACAGCACCCATGCTGAGTATGATGATTTTGCTGAGACTCAGATCAAGTCACAGTCAGATGATAGACAGACACTGTCTATTTCCTTCTTTGGTGGTCATACATCAATTTTCCGGGAAATAGTATGACTTCACCCAAACTTCAGGTAAAGGATTTGCCACATGACAGCTCATAAATGTCACAGGGGAACTTCCATGAAATCATTAGCATTGCTTCCCCCTATGGTGACAGTAACAGGGGAGCATAATGCATCCCATGTGTGGGTATATACACTGAATGACAGCCTAGCAGGGGTTACCACCATCATTATTTGTCATAGCCAGATCTCAGTCTGCAGGAGGCATCAAGACATAAGTAGAATGTGCCAGGGCTTTCATTTGGGCACTGTCATCTCCTATCATGCCAGCATGGAGATTATTTGTGTGACTTGTGGCTTCTTGAGAATGTCATACAATACTGTGAATGCCAAACTGAGGCCTTGAACCCCAAGGATAATGCCATGTTAGGTTTCATAAGGATATTTTGGCACATGTTGCTGTTATATCAAGCTCCATGTGAAGGATAATAAGTGTGGCTATCACTGACCTATCCAAGAGTACTGTCATTGGTCAGTGTTAAGATCCTACATGGGCTGCTTGAATTGGAAGTCCATTACAGGTTAACCAGTCTACACTTGTAGGCCTAGACATACCTCACTCCACAACTCCATAACATGGGCTGAGAAAGCTGCCAGTTTCCAGGAGTGGAACACCTTACAAATGGCTTTATGCTGCTCCATTTCTGCAACAGTGCAACATCACTGTCATGGAGGGCATCCAGACCTGCAACATCAAGCTAGCAAAGTGTCTTAAGGTAACATTACATACTGGGACTGTATTCCAGTCATTACTTACATTACTTAAACCTTGAATATCTAAAACAATTTTAAATGCATCTTACCTTTTTAAATGCTTTTGACCAAGTTTTACCACCTGACGCTGGACAGCATTGTGTTTGATTTTGAGTACCCCCCCCCCCCCCAGCACAAGAACATTACTCGGTCTCTAATGTTATAGCCTTCCATCCATGTTGTGATGTCAGCTTTATGTCATTGTCTCCCATGGTACAAGTTTCTCATGTTCTGCCTTAGTGCTATTTGTCCCCTCTTGGCCAACTGGCCCATTAATTCCCCCTTCATTGGTGGTAACAGAAAACTGAGAGGGACCATCACTGAGTTAGCCATCATTTTTTATTTTAATGTATTTATCCATATCAACATTGTCTTTGGTTTTGGTTAGGATTATCATTATACACTGTTGTATTCGGGAAACAGATATGCTCTTCCATATGCAGAAGATGTGCATCCAAAAATGTGCTCTTGGGGAATGGCATAATGGTTTAGGTAGTTACCTCTTAGACACAAAGGGGCCAGGAGGGAGTCATCACAATGATTTTGGGGGATTCCTTCTAAATATTCAGAAGTATCCAGGATATTAGTGGAAAGGTTAGAAAGGCATCCAGGAATATTACTGACTGAAGAAAATAAAAGGCAACTGTCTTCCAGGCCTTCTTGCTTGGAGTCCTGGAACATAATTTTGTCAGTTGTTTGCTCAGAGAGGAGGCAAAGAGGTCTACTTGAGCAACTCCACATAGATGGATCAAACCTTGGAAGACCCTTAATCTAGTTTCCATTCATGCGGGTCTGCCCTGGTCTAGCTCGGGTTTTCTGCCACACAACTTTGCTATGATGGAATGTAGGATGCCTGCAGAGTGAGACTGTGCTGTGAAGCTGTATAGCACACTAGCATGGCTAGTGTGCAAAGGCTGTACAACCTGTTTCCTACTTGCTCGTTGATGTACAACATCACTGTTGTATTGCCTGTATCTACACAATGTGGTCCCAGGGACCAAAGATGATTCAGAAAATTGAGTGCCTCGATCAGGGTAAACATCTCCTTGACATTTATGTACTTGCAAATGTCCTTGGTTTCCCACAACCCCTGCACTTTTATCTCTCCTGAAACTGCTCCCCAAGCAAAGCTTGAAGCATTGTGGTGACTGACTGCTTTAGAGCAGGGAATGAGAAGGGGAGACATTGATTTAAGGATATCTGTTGTCTCCACCAAATGATTTTTCTTCTAACAAACCCTAGTACTGGGATCTGAAAAGATAAAGGGTGGTGATGTCAGGAACCAAAGAGACTTCAGATACCATGTGGAGGCTTCCCAGGAGTATCATGAGAATCACAGATGGAACGAGACTCAAAATCCAGACTGAAATCTTAGTGGAAAAAGTTTGAAATAGATCTAAATAAATATCTATTTTCCTATGGAAGAAATGCTCTTTGAACTAAGGTGTTTAGTTGACATCCCAGGAGCACAATCTTGTGTGAGGGAGTAAAGAAATATTTTTGAATGTTCTCTTGGAATCACAGGTAATGCAAGAGATCTTTCACCTAAGAGATATATATCTGACATTTTGAAAAAGGCTTTACAAAGATACGCAAGTTGTCTAAATATGGAAAATGTGGATACCCTGTCATCAACTAAAACTGGTGCTAGAGACTTTGTGAACACTCTTGTAGTGGATAGTCCAAAGGGTAAGACAGAAATCTGATAATGTGATCAAGACACACAGAACCTTAAGAAACCCCCGAAGTCTGGATGAATAGGAATATGATAAGCATCTTTTGAGTCTACTGTTACCAGTATACTTTAAAGAAAAAGAAGAGGCAACAGGCAACATTCCTAATTTGGCATTATCAGAAGGAAGCTAAGGAAAGAAAGATCCAAAACTGGTCTCAATCATTTTCTTTCTGTGGGACTATGAACATCCTTGAATAAAACCCCATCCCCACCTGGGAAGAAGGAACTGGTGCTATCACTCCTTAGGAAAGTATGTGCTGAAGAACAGGTGAAGACAAAACAATATGATCTGCAGGATGAGAAATGACCCTCTGGAATGAAGGAATTTCCTTCCACTACCATCTGAAATCCTAATGAATGATTTTCAGAACCTATTTGCCTGAAACAATCTGCTGCCAAAGAGAAAAAATAAGATTCAGACTTTCTAGAAGAGTAAGAGGGTAAAGATGAGAGGGGTTCACAAGGTATATCGAATAGTCATTCAGACTGTTGGGAGTGTCCTTGGTTTTGGAAGGTTTGAAACTGCTTTTTAGAACCTCCTTGCCACTCCTTTTTTAAATATTTGTTTACCTAAATTATGTTGAGACTGTTTATTCTGTTTTTTGTTGAAATTGGATGAGAAGGAAGAAAATCCTTTAGACAATTTGGAAAAGGAGGTCTGAAATTCTTAGAGATTCCCTGGTTCAGCTTTCCCCTTTCATCACACTTTTTGATTACCTCTGCAACAGAGGAGCCAAATACTAAATCTCTGTCCAAGGGAGAATTTAAAGACTCATTTTGACATCATCTGGAAGGTTCTGAGAAGGCAGCCAAGCAGACCTCCTTAAAAATACACCAGGGGCTATAGCCCTGGAGGAAGTATCAATGGAGGCATACACATGTTGCAAACAATGACTAGAGACGTGCAATAGAAGAAACTAGGTTATTTGAAGCATATTTTTCTTCACAACAAAACTTGTATTAAAAACATTCCTGATACTTTCACAATATGTCAGAATAATCATTAACATATGACTCTGCCAATTTAAAATTCTAAAGTTCAAAGATACAAGTATACACATTTTCCTATACCTATCAACAATTTCCCATCCCTATTAGAATGAGTAGGATTGGAATTAACTAAGTGCTTAGCAGCAGAGGAGTCAACTGAGACCATATCTGCTGGGTCAGGTGTGAGAATATTTGAGAATAGTGTATAACAATTTAAAAAACTGAGAAAATTCATCCTATCTGCCTTTTTACAGATAACTGACTGACTATCAGGAAAATTGCAGGCAGCAAGACACATATCCTCTAAAGCAGACAGAACAGGAAGAGTGGGTGTATTTCTGGAAAATCTTTCTGTAGCAACTATTTTGAGGTAGTGAGAACCCTCAGTGTTCTCACATTGAGAACACTAGCACATTTTAGCAATAGATTCAAAGAAAGAGAAACCCCCACAAGAAGAATCAAAAAGAGAGCTCTGCTTTGATTCTGAATCAGAAGTCTGAGAACAAAACCCTGAATCCATCCCTGCATCTTCCTGTTCAGATTCAGAATCTTGAATCTCTTCAGAAAAGGAGGCATCCATCTTTCTTTTACCAGAAACTACTCTACAATAAGGATCAACAGCCTGAATCAAACCCTGAGGCAATCCCAGTAAACTACTCCTATCCAAAGAATTGTGAGGAGGAGTAGATGCATGCTCAGTTTTCTGTTTCTTTTTCACAGGAAAAAAGGGGCCAACTGTGTCACTAATGGCAGCCACTGCTTCACCAGTTATAGGCACAGCATTCTGACACAAGAGGAAAACCTTTCCTGTTCCCTCTCCCAAGACCGACAAGAGTGGTTCTCCCTTGCCCAGTGAGGGGACCAAATAGCCACAGTGGAAGTGGTTTGCCCCCAGGCCATAATGGCTGTAAATGCTACAACGGAGGTATCCGAGGTAAAAGATAACTGGTCTGAGGTAAAACAAATGGCATTACTGTGCAGACATAGCATATTGCTGTAATGCTTATCTGATATACATTCTAATATACACTTCAGATTTCATGTGATAGGTGGCATTATGTTGCTCCTGTAGTATGGCAAACATTACCATATTATACACACAGTAATCAATTCAATGTAAAGCTATGCTGTACTTAATGTGCACATTGCTTCATATGGGCAGGAGTGCTTACGTGTGTGTGTGTGTGTGTGTGTGTGTGTGTGTGTGTGTGTGTGTGTGTGTGTGTGTGTGTGTGTGCGCGCTCCTGTGCATGCACTGCAGGATAGTATTATTTCCAATATACTGTAGCCCTGTATGTGACACATATGACTGTTGCAGCTGCCATGATGCAAGTGAGACATAATTGTTCTGCTTGTACTATTCCACTGTATAAGTTGATGGGATAACAGCAACTCATAAACTCCATTATTCCCATAGTTCTCACATAACACAGTGAGATGGGTCCATTTTCTTTATTTGCGCAAGTTATCGATGTGTATGCATTGCGCCCATTTATCTTTTGGTTGTTGCTGTCTTATGTCCGTTGAACAACGTGGCAGGTCATTGTCCTGTGATTTCTGTAACATTGTTGTGTCACACTGGCACAATGGCTTCTGTGCAGCATGTATTGTGCTATGTTATATCAAATTATTTTGACTGCTATAGATGGACAGGAATCTTCCGCATACTGCAACATGCATAAACATATTTTCCTACTTGCCTGTATTTAGGCAACTGAAGTACACATGCAATGATTTACATACATGCACATGTCTCTGCATGTATTATGATCGAGACATGAATGCCCTTGTACTTCGGGATTGGGTACATTCAGTTATTTCATGTTCTTTTCCTTTACAGTTATTCACAGGACTGCCCTTTGCTAAGTCGTTCACATGGACAGTGATATATCTATAAATAGATAGATAGAGATAGATATAGATAGATAGATATAGAAATAAATATAGATATAGATAAAGATATATAGATCTATAGATTATATAGATATATAGATGGGGTTACTTCTTTTCGAAGTTTCCAAACTGAATTTCTTATGGACGAGACCATAAGATCGCAGTTTTGAAACTTTGAAATGTAAATAAATAAAAATTAAAAACAACAAAATCTTTTTTTATGTTTTTACAGGGGGATCAAGCCCCCCTGCACCACCCACACCCCCTGATAATTAAATATACAAACTCAGAGATCACACTACAGAAAGAAAAACAGTAAATATACTGTTCTGAGCTTTAAAGCGATCTCCATTTAAATGGTTAGAAGTTTCAAAACTTTGATCTTATGGTCTCAACCATAAGAAATTTGAAGCTTTGAAACTTTGAAATTTAGGAGTAGATCCATATGTGTGTGTGTGTACATAAATAAATATATATATATATATATATATATATATATATATATATACATATATATATATATATATATATATATGTGTGTGTGTGTGTGTGTGTGTGTATTTATTTATTTATATATATAGGGTCTATATCATAACTTAGAACACACAGGTGGTCGAATGTCATAATATAGAACCGGGAAGTTTGAAATGTGAAAATAGCGAAGCCACGGAAAAAAAACTGGGGGACAGTTTTCGCGGCTTTGCTATTTCCTCCACTGTGGTGCAATCTCAGAGTTGGTATATTTAACTAGGGGGTCCCCCCACATTGGTATAAGTTTACAGTGTGCATTTTTTTTTGTTTTTGTACTGGAACAGTGATTTTTTTTTTTTCCCTGGGGAAAAATCGTTCTATGTGTTCGTACTTCTTGCATTTCGAACTTCCCGATTCAATATTACATCGTTCAAACACTTGTGCATTCAACAATATGATGTAGACCCATATATATATATATATATATATATATATATATATATATATATATATATTTATATATAAGAGCATTTGTTGTACCCGTTGTGTTATCTGTGATTCAGTCTGCCCATGAGACATACATTTGCCATTTGCCTCAAAGCAGCTTTAGTGGTGTTCTATACCACCCGATGTAGTCAATATGTGCATGTGCTGTGTCGGCTTAGATAAGGTTGTCCTGTTTTGTGGTGTGCCTACTTTCTGTTGCTAGCATTTCCTCACTGATGTGAGCCCATGTTGTCCATCTCCCTTCCCCCTTTTACTTGTATCATACAAGTTGCACATAGACATTGCCTTTGTTTACCTTCCTCTGCGTTATCATCATTGTCATGTAGTTGCACAGTTTCAATACTACCTTATGCCAACATTTTGGATATTATACACATGCAAGATTAATGCATGAAAGGTGCTGGCAATTGCTTGCATTCCATCATTGTTCCTGTTATACTTGTATGCTGAGTATTACCCAGGGCTGTGTTTTCTTCATTCCTATGCACAAGCTGGCATTCCTTATCTAGCATTATTCATACATTACTTACCATTTTACTGGTGTATGTATATATATATATATATATTGATATTATTTTCGGATAGGATCATATTAATCCATTGCAGGTCATACATTTACAACACCACATCTGTGTTGCCACTGATCTGGCATATGTCTTTGACATATGCATTCCATTTCATGTATGTTCAGGTTGTGTGGACTTATCTGTGTATTAGTGAACCACCTTCTTGCTTTGTTGCATTACTGCTGTTTGGCACTGTGCTTGGTTGTTTGCCTTTCACAGGCAGCATTGGAGATTCTAGTTTATCCTCTGCTTGCCTTCTTCTGCATCTCTTAAGCTGGATTTGTGTATCCATGCTTTTGTTGGCTTCCACTTCCACTACTGACAGACTGTTTGATGGCTGGATTCAATATCAACTTTATTCTGCAGTCCCCATTTATTTCCCTACAACAAGCATCTACCATCAGTCATACACATTCTGGTATGGCTATCACACCGTTTGCAACAGTGTGTTCTGCATATGTACATATCTATTTCTGCATTGCCCAGTAGTTAATGTGCATTCCTACCCTGTTTGTTCATGCACACATCTATGATCAGTCATACACATTTTGGTATGGCTGTCACACAGTTTGCAACACTGTGTTGTATATAGGCATATATGTACTTCTGTATTACACCATAGCTGATATACATTCCTATCCTGTTTGTCCATTTTCCTTCCCCATGTTATAGAGTGTGATGTCTGTGTACCTTGCTTCTCTTTGATGTTTATTTCCATCCTTTGTCTGTCATGTATTGTGATATTTGTTATATGTTCATATTTGCTGTTTTCCCTCATCCTCTTCTTCCTCTGTTTTTCCCCTTATAGTCTCCAAAAGCAAAAAAAATGGGTCCCATTCCCACCAAAAAATACCTACGCCTCTCTGACTGTACCTCAAATTCTCTTATTTCACCATATCTTGTGTGCCCTCTTTCTGTCCCTTACACCACATCTGCTTTTCTGTCTGCCTATTACCTTGGATGTGTGCATTGCTTGTGTTCCCCACATGTGTCCTGCACCCACTGTTAGTTTCTGTTAGCCATGATAAAGTGGCCATGATTGCAGTTTGCCTTGATTATTTTTTTATTTTTCATTTTGTGGATTCGGCCAGATTCTGAATGTGCTGATGAATGTATTTCTATACACCCATACACAAATCATGATGAAATCTGTAATTGTTTGTGAATATTTATCAGTTACTGGATGGATTGCTGCATATTTGTATTCCTTTATTAATTTTCTGTTAATTGCATTGGGCCTGTATAATTTCCACTGATTTACATTGGTAATGCACATCCCGATTTATGAAACACGTTTCTTGACACACTCTGTTTTGCACTGTCATTCTATGTACACTGAGGCATATTTGCGTATTACATTTTTATCCATAACTTTAGGCATGAACTTAATGAACTGTGCCAGATTCCACAAACTTTATGGAATCCAGACAAGAGCGTGCTTCATTTTTAAAATGTACAATAAGTACACTTCAATGAACTCATCAAAATAGGCTGTGGTACTGTGGTGCATTTTGTTGAAACAATTCTTTCAAAGGATTTAAACTTTCCAGATGAACTCTCAAATTTTCTCCAACCTAACTTAAGAATAAAAGCAAAGAATTTACTCACAAAACAAAAATGTCCATTAATCATTCTCATCATGATAAGATGCAAGGACATCTCTCCATCTCGACATCTCATGAGATGCATGCAACTATTCTGTATTTGCATTTACTTGCTAGATAGAGCACATGGCTTTACAGTACTAAGGGAAACAGGGATAACCCACCACAACCAGAAAAAAAGAAAATAAAATGCAACCAAGAAAAAAATAACAACAAATAAAAATAAAGTGCAGTAATCTTCAAGATGTGTGAATGAGAGCCAATGGCTATTACAAATACAATAACACACTACAAACAAGTTTTACACAGATATAAACTGTGTTTAAATAAAATGAGTACAGTGTAAAAGTACTTTCAATATATACATTTTTTTTATCGCAGTGCATCATAAGAACTTGTACATTATTAGTTAAAATACTATTAGATTTTAACATAATATGTCTATAATTTTGATTCACTTGTGTTTTTATTATGTAACAGCCTGCTCATATGATTATCATGACGCTACAGTGAGTTTTAATGCACTAATATTGCAAGGAGCAATACAGTGGACTGCTTTCTTTAAAGTTCGCAGATTCTGGTGCAATATGCCAATATCAGCAGAAAAATTGTGGATAACTATCCCTCCATCCATCCATCCATCCATCCATCCATCCATCCATCCATCCATCCATCCACCCATCCATAACTATCCCTCCATCCATCCATCCATCCACCCATCCAGGCATCCACAACCCTTTTTTCTCATTTTTGCACATGGGGACAGGGTGTTGCTTCAAGAGTGACAATCATCTAGAGCCAAGGTTTACACAGCCGAGTAACTAGCCCTACAGCATTTGTGGATAACTATGTAATATGTAAATATTCCACAGTGAATGTAGAATATCTCAGTCACAACAGAGTATCCCAGTATTAATAGTGCAGTATATATCCCTTGCATGTGTTTCATGAATAATGAAAAATCACTGTCAACGCATGATGTACATTAAAAAAGTTATGGAATACATCTCACAATCTAAGCAGCCTGATTTTCATAAATACATGTCTATAACAGAGTCTTTCCAGTAAGCTTACAGATAACTATCCAACATCTGCATAACACCATTATTATGAAAATATGACAGCTATCACTTATGAATTCCAACAGAATCTGTACATTTTTAATAAAACAATTAATAAAAATTGAAGGGCAATCATAGCCACATTACCACATCTAGCATTAGCTAATAATGGTGCAGGACATGTATGGGGAACAGAGGTAATACACACACTTAAGGAAACAGGGAGACAGAAAAGCAGACGTGGTGCATGGGTGAAGAAGAGGGACACACAAGAGGTATGCTAAAACAGGAAAATCTGAAGGAATCTGAGGGAAACTCAGAGTGCATGGGCGAGCTTTTTTTGTGGGAATAGGCCCCTTTTTTATATTATTTTTTTTTTTAAGAATAGAAGGAAATGTAAAGATAGGGCAAGAAAAAGAGATGGCCATCACAGTAGGTATACCAATAGAACAAATAGCACAACACATGACAAACAAAGGCTGGAAAAAAACAGTAAGGACAAATAAGTTACATAGATGGCACACTTGACAGCATGGGCTAAGGAAAGTTGTCAAACAGGGTGGGAATGCATAACAGCTGTGGTGAAATGCAAAACAAATTATACATATGCACTATCACATTATAACATGTTACAAAATGTGTGGCATTCATACCACGATGTATATGACAAATGGGAGATGTGTGTTGTAGGGTAATAAATAAGGATCACAGCATGCTTTAGATAAATAAATGTATATCTAAGTAGTCTGTCATCAGTGCAGTTGTAAGCCAGACAACGCCATAGATGATCAAATGCAGATCTTGGAATACTAGATATTTCTAGCAGAGGACAGAGTTGATCCTACAGCCATGTATGTGAAAGGCAAATGACCAAGCAAAGTGCCAAACAGCAGTATTGCAAAAAAGCAACAAATTGCATGCAACATACACAACTAAGTATACATAACCCATACATACATGTAATGGAATGCAAATTATGTCACACACACATATGCCATGTCAAAGGTAACACAGAGGTGTAGATGCATATGTATGACTGTCAGTGGACTAAATGGAACGTACATAAAAACAATATCAATACACAGACACACCAATGACATGTATGAATAATATATGTTCACAAATCTAACAGCACAGCTATATAAAACAATATCAGACTGTGCACATGAATTTCATCAATGTACATTTATTAACTCACAAGTATAATGAGAGCAAGAAAGTATTGCAAGCAGTAGCCAGTGACTTGTGTGCACATGTCCTGCATCTGTATAATGGCCATAGAGGTGTCACATGTTGACCTTTCAAACAAACTAATACACTGCCAATGGGTAATGATTCCAACAAAGGCAAAATATGTAACTTGAGCAGAGGAAAATTACAGCACATCAATGTTAAATCAGTGACTGCTCATGTCGAAGGTGCAATGGTGTTTGTCTTTAATTTCTTCCAAGTCTTTTGGGTTTCTAATACCATGACAGGTACATTCCTAAGTCAAATTGTGATTAAAGTTCATGAAATTAGTATAATTTCAATCTTTGATGTCAACCAGAAGGGCCTTCCAATTACCCACACTGTATCCAGTAATGACTCCTTCTGCAATTCATATGAAGTTACATGTATCGGTAACATATCTAAGTATGATTATAAATTATTTTTTTATACGACCTGTTACTCCTACTATTATTGGAACTGTCTGGGTATCCTTCTTCCACATTGCCCTCATTTCTGCCTCCAAATATTGGTATTTTCTGACTTTGTGTCGCTCTCCGGATGTAAGACACTGCAATCACTGGGTGTAGCAATTTCATTTATCAATGTTACTTTTGTCTTCTTTTCATGGACTATTATATCTCATTTTGTCACATCTATTTTTTGAACTGTTGGTAATGGGTGATCCCATTTGATATAAATATCATTTTCTATAATGCTTTGTGGCTTTTCATGTTTCCAAAGTTTTTCGGCTACTTCAGTATTATAACATTTGCCTAATCCCCAATGCAACAGTCTTGCCATATTAGTATCCCTTTCAGTATGCAGTCCTAGGAGTTTTCTGGGTCTATATTATAACATCAAAGTTCGAAAACTTTGAATGTTATAATATCGAACCCTTTAGTGTGAAAGCTGAGAATAGCGAAGCCTTGGAACATCAAAATTTTACCTAGAGCAAGATTTCGGTGGTCTGTGGCTTCGGTATTTACAGCAGTGTGGTGTAATGGTTATGGACCGGGTTTAGGGAAGTGAGCAAATGGACTGGGTTGTGAATGTGTGGTAGTTAGGGACTTTAGGGTTAGGGCACAGGTGAGGTGAGTGTGCGGTAGTGACAGACTTTAGGGTTAGGGGCGGGTTAAGTGAGTTAGGGTTAGGGTGCGGGTCAGGTAAATGTGCGATTGTGTGGACGTGAGGGTTAGGTTGGGGTAGGTGAGTTAGGATTAGGGAGCGAGTAAGGTGAGTATGCGATAGTTAGGGACCTTAGGGTTGTGGTTGGGGTTCGGTTAAGTTAAGCGGGTAGCTAGTGGTGTATGTCTGGTTTAGTGTAGGGTTTCATGAAGTGTATGTGTGTGGATTATTTATTTTGGTGTGCTTGAGTTGTGTGTATGTTTGTCGGAACAGCCAATTTTTTCTCAGGGAAAAAATTCACTATTCGGACTGTTCGGTTTTCTGGTGTTTCGATTGAATGGGGTCGATATTATAACATTCGATGTTTGTAGACTTCGATGTTATAATGTAGACCTGAGTCTTCTATACTTGCAAGTATATTTATGCATTTTGCACATTTCTTGCTTTCTCATCTGAACCTTTACCTTATATTCTTTCTTTAGTTGTTTGGCACATTCAGTTGCTGCCTGATTTTTATCTACTTCTGGTTTGAATTCCATTCCCACTTGACACTGATATGCTTCTACTAAATTAAGTATTATCCTCATGTTTTAAAACTTTAACCACATTTTGTTCATGTGTGGTCAGCAGATATGTATGCAGTCCTACGATCTACTAAGATTGCAGATCTATAGATGTAATTAATTTTGAAGAGGCCCATAACTCTTTTAAAACAGGGAATATATATAGTCTTGGTATACACTGATCTTTATAAATCATTTGATAAGCATGAAGCATCCTTCTTGTTTTCCTTTCCAACTGTCCCAACACCTTTTGGGGCCACTCAGTTGCTCCAAAACTGTAAGTTAGGACAGGAAGAGCAAATTGCTTTATGTCCATCTGGCATCTTTGTTATATTCCATAGGACCTTCATAGATATTTCTCTAAAATGTATCTGCTTCTTTTTTGGTGGTGTTTCAATTTCTTTTGCCATGTTTCTCAATTCTCTATAAAACCCTTTTTAGGTGATCAATAATAGTTTATTTTGTACTTTTCATTTATATTTAGCTGCATATTTTCTAAGTTTTTCTGCTTGTGCTGATGTTTTTAGTTTATTATTTGCAATAGTGCATGATAGATCTTAATCTGTTCTGATACTGTGCATTGCTTTTATCACTTCTACCTTTCTGAGTATTTTTGTTGATCTGTTCCCTCATCTTTTCCCTTCTAACAATGACATTTCTGTCTTAATTGCTCTGAAGTTTTCTGTAGTTGATACTTCTATAATGACATTTGATTTCTCCCCTTCCTTTCCCTTACTACCATGTGTTTTTGTGGTAAGACTTTATCTGTCATTAATTTAGTTACACAATTATATATCTTATTTACTTATGTTATATTGCATGAGTCCTTATGAACAGACCTAGTTACTGTGTTCATTTGGTTTTTCAGACATTTAACTTGTGGGGTTTTATTAACATTCTGTAGTCTATCAGCCAGATTCAATAAATCCTACATGGTCAATTTCCACTGTTTGTGCATTATGGCATGACGCACACATGGTAGTGCAGTGTTTTGATACAGTAAGCAGCTCTATACAGTGTGTAGAGCCACACACATCTGCACAAACAAGGTAAACACAGTGGCATGCAAATTATAGCATAAGCAGCTGAATTGTGTGCGAATCAACCAATCCAAGATGGAGGAGCTATTCAACAACATATAAAGCAACTGTGGAGACTCAGTGCTGGTTTTCTCTGTGAATTCCAAAACCTATTGGAATATAGCCACAGAAATGAATATATACAGAAACAATTTTAGTTTGCTGCTGCTTTAATTCATGTGTATCTGCAACAGGCTGAAGTCTATGCTGTTGCTGCTGCTAATAGATCATGACCAAGAAGGAGAAGGGTTTTCAGACCCCCAGTAACTTATCACAAGTTATATAATGTGGAAATTGTACAGTGCTGGAGGGTGGGTAGAGACACACTACAGGAACTCTGCAATCTCTGTCATCCTCAACTCAGACCCAGGTCACCCAGGGCAAACCGAGGGGAACCCATTGCAGTGGAGACAAATGTATGTGTAGGACTTAGAATGCTAGCTACAGGTACCTTTCAGAGACCAGAAGGGGATATGCTGGGGTGTCACAGGCATCAGCATCCAGGATCATCCATCATTTCTTGAATGCTATGTTCCAACATACTAGTAACTGAATCTATTTTCCCTGTACTCCTGAGGATAGGGCCAGAAATGTGCAGGAGTTCTACCTGTAGCACATTACCCTGAATTACTGGGTGCCATAGACTGCATACATATAGAAATCAAAGCACCACCTGGAGAGCAGGGAAGGCTCTACATTAGCAGAAAGGGCATCCACTCTGTTAACTGCCAAGTCATGTTTAATGCAAAGGGAATCATCCTGAATGTGTGTGCTGGCAACCCAGGCAGTTACCACAACTCCCATATCTGGCACACCTCCCCACTGTATCAGATATTCACTAGGGGTGATATCCCACTTGGCCATTTACTGGGGGATTCAGATTATGTGCTGGAACCGTGGCTGATGATACCCATCAGAAATGCACACACACATACTGAAGAACACCATAATGAAGCACACGGTCAAACCAGAAATATCATAGACCATGTGTTTGGGCTGCTGAAGTTGTGGTTCCGGTGCCTAGATAGATCTGTGAGAGCCCTGCAGTACAATTCACAGACATGTACTGAAATATTCACAGTATGTGTCATGCTACACAACATCATCCTGAGAAAGCAGCTTTATCAGGATCAACAAGGGGAAGGAGCACACGTCCCACCACCAGTGCCAAGGTCACACAGTCACACACAGGTAAGGAGTCAGAGGGTGAAGGAGCAGCTGATGTGGGTGTAGGCAGATGTAGATGTGCTCAATACACCCTTGCATTGGCTAAAAGACAAGACATAGCGCACTCACTCACCACCTAAGGGCATAAAACCTTCCTCCTATACACATACATATGATACAACTGACACAACCTTTACTTCCTCGTGTGTTGTCTGTGTACTGGTTGCATCAGACAGAGTCAGCCCTGAACTAAAACTGTTGCAACTGCTGGATTTACTAGGTAAGTCTTGAACCTGGAGTGATTCATGTAATAATATGAATGACCTGGCACACCCTTGCATGTTGTTACTTGTTAGTGCAAGCAAGTAAAACATGGGAGATTTGTACTGAAATGACCTTAAGATGTGACAACAGAAACTTATTTGACTTATATGTGTTCATTATTAAGTAGTAGGCCTCAGGGATCAAAGATTCACTCAGGTATACATCTCAAACATAGTGATGGTTACTGTATCCCCTGAGTTTAACATCATAACATCATTAAAGAGAGACATTAGAAAGAAGTGATATACATTGCAGTTTCAGACTTCACAACAGTTTGAAGATCATTAACAATAAAGATGGAAAAATGCTGGTGCTATCAACTGTATAACTTTCTAAGACCAATATAAGTCAAAGGTAAAATTACCAGTTCAACATCACAGATACAGATATACTAACCACTAAATCAGCTCAGCACCCTGAGCATCAGACACAAAGCTTATGTATCCCTGATTCCAAAAGATAAAAAACAGTGATGTGGCACAGTTATCATCACTTGCACAGGGTGTTGTGTGGATTGGCAGGAAGCCTTGGCTGATACAAAAGGTTGATAAGAATGTGTGACTATGAAAGAGAAGGAGACAGACATTTGGATAAAGCAACAAATGGCCAGTGAGATGAAATGAGTTTTAAGCTGCACGGCTGAACCATGTATCTGTTGTGTGTGTGTCTGTATGGGTCTTGCAGGTGAAACTGGTGTGTGATTGTCTGCATGAACACAGCCAAACTCTGTGCTAGCTCTACATCTTGGTGTGTCAGACAGGTGTGAGCTGTGCATGGTAGAGGTGGCAGTTCATCGGTCAGTCACAAGGACTGGCTATGCCAGAAGTTGCACTGGCATGTCCAAGCCCATGTTCAGATGTACTGCTTCTTCCTGAACATGACTGATGTCTGCTGGAAAAGCACCCCTCACAAGGGCGCTCAGGACCAGACATGGCCTGTTATGTCTTGGTGTGAAAAGCTCACCCACTGATAGAGCAGTTGAATTACTGCCACTATGGGAGCATGATCGGGCAAAGCCATGATGGCTAACAACAGATGATGTGGCTGACCTATGCCCATGAGGATACCATCCCCCTCCCAGCAGACGTTCCATCACAAGCACCCATCATTCCAATGTGCTATTCATCAGATCCATTGAATCAGCAATACAGTGGAGGCAGTCATGTATGTCAGCCTGTGCCACATCTACAACCCTAAGTATTTCTCTAGAGCACCTATGGGAACATGCTTGTGCCTTCATGATGGCCCTAAGCATATGTGGAACAGGAAGAGACACCTGTATCAGGTGGAGGATGGACAGCAGGCCTTCTCTGAGCACCCCTAACAACCCTCTTGCATGGCACCTCACCCACACTTTGGCTATGTCCAGAATCAACAAGCACTGAAACTGCAGTAACTACATTTCCCTGATTGATTGTCTCACACTCTACCTGTCTAATATCTGAGGGCTGCCTGGAATGGGTAAGCATATGCCTACTGGCTGTGTCTGATGGAATTTCAGAGGATGGCTGCATGCCAACCTCAGTATCAGATTCAACTTCTACACCCCTGACTGTGCCTCTGTTTAGCCATCATTATCATTAGAGTCTGCTGGTACTCTGACATCAGGTGATAGAAGTCCAACACTTCCACTGTCAGGATCACCTGTGATAATAAGCAACAAACACAGGAACAATTACCACCTATACTACTATAGTCCAATATATGCTAATAAAATAAGTGGTGCAACTATTAGAGCAAATACACAATAGTCTTAACATCAACATCACACGCTAAAATGCTTCTTTTAATTGCTCATCAGTACTGACATAAAAATGTTTGGCCTACCATGTGCAGATGATGCTATGCTCTGTATGCCGGATGATCCTGGAAGAAGTTAAGCAAATGGTAAAGATAACATCATCACAATTAACAGTAACACAGGGGTAATACTTTTGCCCCTTTATATTTCCATTAACTATATCGTCAACAAGAATTTAGATGACAAGTCCAACCTAAGTCCATGTGTATTCAATCAGAAATTGTTGTTAACTGTAACAATCTTCAATCCCCCACAAAAAAATCTTGTGAAACAGAACTAACACCTTGATTTTATTTTTTTACTATACAACAGTGTTTAACAATTGAGATACAAAAGCCTATTTGGAAGCTCCTCCTGAGGCATGCTTGCTGTCTGTTAAACAGTAGCAGCAATGTCAAGGACATGCTTTGCTGCACTTTCCTGAGATCTGTCTGGATCCCTGACAGTGGACAAGAACTCTTCATTTGCTATAGTGGAGGCTCTATAGCAGCAACCCCCCAGGTACCCATCTGATCACTGCCCACCAAAGCTGCTCTCCACTGTGCAGATGAGATCATGTCAGTGGCCCAATGCTGCACCTCATCATATGTTCTGCTGTGCCCATCCACTGCATTAATGTCTGCAATTATCTGCTACCAGATTTGCATTCTGCCCGACATATCTCCACATTCCCCCTCTCAAGCAGGAAGGCGCCATGGCAGCTAAAAGCTTCAAAAATTACCTGATTCTCAGGGTCAATGAAGAGTGTTATTTTGGGATTGAGAAACCTGGGTGCCATAGTCCTAGGTGTACTAAAAGACAACAGAAGAATAATACACATAAGTATCTCATGACTTCAAAATAACTGTTCCCAGATAAAGCAGAAAGGTACCATGTCAGTATTACCCACTGGAGAAATAATAAATCAGTCTAGAGATCTGAAATATTAACAACAGGCTGGATGCAAGACACGGAGAGTAAAATAACAGCATATCTTTGTTTGTGCCATACCAAAAATGTATTTTGCTCCCCCACTCCCAAAAGAACAGGCAAATGACACATTTTGCTAACAAACCATCTATGAAATGCTTAAAGTGCTATTAAATAAACTGTCTCTGAAACATGTCTACAGATTTACCATAGAATATTCCATGTTAACTACTAATGTCTCAACCAAAGAGCGTTACCTCCTTGTTCTACTAATTAAAATTCACATCTCTTATCTCTCTCTCTCACTCAGTAACACCAAAATGTTACTATGCTTCCTTCTCACCCTCCTTGATTGATTATATTGTATCAACACTGTTTCATACTGCTTTTTATTGCTTCTTTATTTCAGTATTAGCAACACTATTATGTACTGTTGTATATTGCTTTCTATTGTACTTTTTATTTACTTTTATTGTAAAAATGTGTTTTCTATATAACTGTATTAATTACCTTACTGTATTAATTACCTTACTGTAATGTTTGTGGAGCTTTTCTCCCCTGACCTCTGCTGAAAAAGCAAATGTAAAATAAATAAATAAATACAATGTTAAGGTATTGTCAATCATGTATACCTGTTAAAAGCCCTGACAAACATGCCAATGCCATCAGTACACTTCTAACTAATGCATGCAGATAAAAGTGTAAAAGTGTAAAAGCCTCTGCTAATATATATATAGATATATATATATATATATAAAACTATTAAACAGATTTTTCTTAATTACATTGCAGCTTAATACCTTCTCAAGTTCAGAAATCCTCTGTGCAGATATATCTCAAAGTAATAACCTCTCTTCTGTGTTCTCCACATAAACAAATCTCCTCACCTTCAATTTCCCTAGCTATATGGTTGACTTTTATGGTGTATATTAAGGGCTGTCAGCATGGTAAAGATGCAAATGAGGTATGAACTCATTAGCATTTCTGAAGCTCAAATACTTGGCTCCAAGTAGCTCATATAAACATAATACAGGCACTCCCTCAGTGATTATTTTTAATGGATTGCAACTGTGAATGATTACTGGCAGGGAGAAGGAAAACAAAACAGCAATGCAGACTGTCCTACATTCATTGGTGTGTCAGGTTAGACTTACAAAGTGTTACATATAATTTTGTCAAGTTTGGAAATGTAAGTAAGCAGCACACAATCTGAAGGTTCTCTTCATTAACATCCTACCTCCCCTTCATTTGTTGGCAGCTGCAGATTTGATTATTGTCATTTATTATCCCCGCACATTTTAAGGACAATGATATAGAATGGATTACAGAGTGCATGTTTCATATTACTGGTCAGCTAAGAGAAGAATGACCAAGAAACGCAGAGAGGTAAGACAGAGCTGCAAATCTGCAAGCAATATTCATAACTGGTCCTGAGATCACTTAGTGTACTACATCCAAAAATAATAAATGTACAAATAACACTTGTTTCATATTACTGTAGATGATCTTGCAGTTGGTTGTATACATAATGATTTCAGTTCCTTTCTACATTTTGTAGTGTGTATGTCATAGATTGCTTTTCCTTTTTTAGCTACTTTTTTCCTTTCTTTTCTTCTTGTCTTTTCTTTTTTTTTTTGGGGGGGGGGCAGTGTTTGCATGATTTGCCACTTAGTGCAAACATGGGAAGCAGAGAAAAATGAACATCAGGTTCGACTGTCCTTTTCTTGTTTGTGCGAAGCATGGCAGTGTGCAAACTGGGCTAGAGCCCCACCCAGGAAGCAGATGGAACACCTGCAGAATGCCTGCAAACAGGGTGTCTGTAAAAGGACAAAGGTCAAAAACAATACATTGTTGCATTTTCTGTGTTCCATTGTGCAACTGTGCTCAGCCGCATTGCATGGCTGTTAGCAAGGTTCCCCAGCCGCTGCAGCCATCAAACACCTGCAGACAGGACTTAGACAGCCAATAACCGAAACAGATATATTCAATTAATTCTACTGGGTACCACGCAAACCTGCTATGTGGCATTGCATAGCAGTTAACACAGAGACCTTAGGAATGATTAGGAAACTATAACATGTCATGTAGCTAGTCTTGTAGCAGCAGGTGGATGTGTAGGGTTGGAGTAGAAATGGTCCTGGGTTCTAGTACAGGGTATGCAACCTATTTTACTGTTGTGACAATGCAGTTTATAGAAATGAACTGAAAAATAGACAAGTGTTATATCAACATTCTTGTGGCAACAGTTGTAAGTGTAGGACTGCCATATACATTGTCCTTGGTTCTAATACAGGATGTTACATACACTTTTACTGCTTTTCCACTTCCCATTATATTCACTCTCACTTATAACACTTTAGATGGTGGAGCTGATATGAATTATATGTATGAGGGATTAGACACCATTACTGTGTTTTCAGATTTATGACTGAGGGTATACTGTCTACTATATTTCTGTAAGTATAATTCTGCTATCTGGACTTGCATGGGCTTCACAATTACATAAGACACGTACATAACTGGATGTAAATCCAATCACCTTGTCAGGTCACAAACATACATGTGTAATAGCTCAGGCTGTCAACTGTATTTATGTATGATTTCATACTATGACTAAGCAGCACTTCCTCTTTGGCAAATATCAAAAATCAATGATGGGGAAGAAAACATTTTGTCTCTTGTGCCTAGATTTGAATCCCACAGTGTTAGAATCAATTTTCTTCAGTGTATAAAGACAAAAACAAATGTGTCAGGTCATTACATTTATGTCTCCAGTGCATGTCTAAAAACTTAACCCACCTAACAGTTACCTTCCAATTTCCAATATATATGTCCAGGCTACATCAGTATACACCCCTCATGCTAAAGGCAAGTATCAAATTAACCTTCTAATTTCAATTATTTAATTCCTCCCTGCTTGGCACTGCTGCTCTCCACTTAACTTCATACAAAGATGGTTGGCATCATTGCTCATGTTTGCTCACTACCAGGGGCGGCTTGTGCTATTGGACTGCAGCCCCGCCCCCAGCTGTAAAAATGAAAACTAAACAGAAATAAAACAAAAACAAACAAAAACAAAAAGAAAATAACTAAAACAAAATTAAATCAGTCCCGGACCATCACGCATGCACACTCGTGGCATTTCCCGCTATCCAGACTGTGGTGCAGTAGTGCACTGGTCGAATTGTTGCCTGCCAGCTACAGGTTCTCCGGTTTGATTCCTGGCTGGGGTGCCTTCTGTGTGGAGTCTGCATGTCCTCCCTGTGTTTGTGTGGGTTTGCTCTGGTGTCCTCCCATTTTACAAAGACATGTGTCTGGAGTGTTTCTCCCGGGGCCTCTGCTGAAAATTGGCTTTTGTTCCAAGTCAGACATTCCTGCTTAACAAATGTTAAATAAAAAGGGCAATCATTTGAATTTCAGACTTCATATTCTTCAGAAAGTACATGGCAACATGAAACCTTTTATTCTAGCAATTTTCAAAGTTTATAAGATGGATATTTGAAATTTGTCCCTATTTCTGGGACTGTATTCCCCCATGATTGTCTTCATCCAGGTTTTTTGTGCTAAGGTTGAGAGCTATGGTGAGAACTGACTTCACTGAATATGTTTGGGGGCTGTATTCCCCCATTAATGGCTTTGTCCACTTGTTTTTTGATAAGAGGTTGAGAGCTATGGTGAGAACTGAATTCACTAAATGGTAGCCATTTAAGTTTCATTCTTCCTCTCTTTCATAAAACAGATGATATGGCATAGTGGTATGTTGCTCTGACTGTTTTGCACAGGGTCCTGAGTTCAATATTTGGCAGTGAAATGTATGGTGGTAGCACAGCGTTTTATTCTAGCAACCTTTCAACATTATACAAGCAATGTTTAAAATGTGTCCCTGGTTTTTGGGCTTTTGTCCCCCTCCAATAAATTTTGGCTTTTTCCAGATTTCTTGTGCTGCAAAGTTCAGAGATACAGCTGAGTGTCAAGCAGATTTTACAAGAAGCTGAGAACTGCAGGGGAACAAAAGTTTAATGCTGCTCATGGTGAGTCTGCTTGTGTTGTTAATAGCATAACAGATAGTGTATTTGAATTTGATGCAAAAGGCTCTGGGTTCTACTCCTACAGTAGGTAGATGCATTGATGATACTGTACAGTGTTGTAAAGGGGGTGGATGCTGCAGTCCTTTTTGGTGAAGATGCCTAGTAACTATGAACCTGTTATCAGTTTGCCATCCATTCCCTATTGCAATATTACTAGCTTATCATTTTTTTAATGCAACATAGGCAATTTATTCCTCAAGGACAACAAACACTCTTTTTGTAGATGAAACAATGAAATATAAAGTTGTTTGCTAGCAGCAACCTCTTCATTAGTTACAGATTTCTTTAATGTGGAATTATTTAGATGACTTTTACGTCTTCGGAGATTGTGCATATTTACTGATAATGGTGGACTGTAGAAGTTTGAATAGACTTTTATGATGGAAATGCTCTGAACTGGGCAGTTTTGTCATTATTGGTGCATGCATTTTGTTTCATTGTTTACTGGAAAATGTTCTGAATTGGGCAGTTTTGTTATTATTGGTGCATGGTTTTGTTTCATTGCTTACTGCAAAAATGTTCAAAACAATACATTTAAAATGCCCTCTAACAACTGTACTGTATTGTACAAGGAATATAATTTAGTACAATCAGGAAGGTCTATTAAAGAGCACATGTATGTTTCATGTGCAAGGGGCCTATGATTTGAAAACGGGCCAAAGTTAATCTTTATCTGCCACTGGCAAAATTTATTTTCTTTGAATGTAGTTTTCAGTGCTGTTTCAATGAATGTGAGTTTCAAGGGCAGATAAGTTTTAATGCTAAGTCTGTTTTCATTATGAGACTGCATTGCTTTGTTTAGCAGATGTTCTTAGTGTTTGTGCTGTAAAATGCAAAATAAAACTTTCAAATGAAGTCCAAATCATCATAGAAGTAAAGGAGTATGCACATTAGTGTTTATGGTAAATGAGGTGAAATAGCCAAGTAATGTTTCATTGGAATGGCTGCAGGAGGAGGCTCCATACGACCATGATTTTGTGAGGGGGAAGGGCGGCAAACTCAAAGACAGCCCCGGCTGAACTATACCTCCCAACTGTCCTGATTTTCACAGAATGAATAGATATTTGCTTCTTATTTTTGGTTTGTTCTTCATAAAATTTGTTGTTTTCTGGCAAATCATTTAGGAATTAAGTCATTAAATAATGACGGACACTGAGTTTCAGACTTCATAACCTTCAGAAAAATGTATGCTAAAGTAAGACCTGTTATTTTATCAACTGTCTCAGTTTATACAAGAGCAATTTTTAGTACTGTTTATATGTTCCCCCAATATATTTGGCCTTGTCCAGATTTATTGCATTAATAGGTTGATAGGTACATGCAAATAAATTGCTTTATAGAATTAGGCATAGCCAAACCTCTCAACTGTCCCCGATGTTGGCTCAAAATGTTGCCCTTCCCCTAATAATCCCTCCGCAAAATAGCAATTTTGGAAGAAAACGTGGAGGGTTTACAATTAAGAAATAACTGTAATAATCAGAGTTATAGATTAGTTTTATTTCAGAAATGCATGTAGAATATTTTATTTTGTCAGCTGCTCATGTTAGCAGTAATAATATTAAAAAAGTGTCCCTGCTTTGACAGGTTCCCTGTGGTTTTGTGTGGCTATTTTATATTTTTGCATCACATTTTTGATCCATTTTTCATAAAATTGTGTTTTTTTTGGAAAATTAGTGGCAAATCATTAAAAGACTGAAGTTAGAAAATAATGACAGACATTTGAGTTTTAGACTTCATACCCTTCATTAAATTCATACCAATGCAAGACCTACTATTCTATTATCTTTCTAAGCTTATAAGAGCAATATTTAAAATTTGTCTTTATTTTTGGGCCTTTGTCCTACTTCTATGTATGGCTTTGTCCAGATTTCTTGCTCTGAGATTGAGAGGTATGACAAATGTGTCAGGGCCATCACAGTCAGCCAGAGACATTTCAAATTGTGACATACTTGTTGCACCCCACTCCCCTATGTAGTAACTCTGGATGTGTCCAAGCAAAGCAAGGAGCAGTTATGCAGTGTAAATGTGCAGAGTATTCCCCCCATCCAAGGTAGACACAAGTACTACAGTGGCTTTTCATCTGTCCTTGATTTTGCAGAATGGTCTGGTTTCTGTCATATTTTTGTACTGTTGATTTATGCTTATTATTACTCAGAAAGTGCCTGTTGCTCTGTGTTTAAGTAGCAATGCTTTAATGACCATCAGGTAAGCTTGTCTGAGATCGTAAGATGCAAGTAAGCTTTAACAAGCATACTGTTAAAGAATTGCCACAACTGAAAGCTTTTCTGTTGTTGCCATGCATGGTATACTTACATAACTAGATAATGTATAAGCCCTGGGTATTGAAATGCATATGACAGTATTTGTAATAAAGGACAATATTACATTATTTTAAGAAGCTCATTAAACTTGTTGGAGACTCCCAGTCATCTCTGCAGGCTTTACCCATAAACTAAACAGAATGCCAATCTATCATGTGTGGCCCATAAGCTGTACAGTAATCCTTTAAGCAATGTATCTTGAGCTTGTTTCTTGTTTGTTTTTCATTTTTTAGTTTGATCATGTTTTCCCCATGAAACAAGTAGACAGTTGTCAAGCAGCAGGTCTTTTCTGGATAAGAAACATTTTTACAAGTGGGCATATCACAGAGATTGCTACTTTCAGCATGTTACTTGGTACTTTAGTAAAGCTGAATATAAATTATAATTAGAACTGCAGGGCAAGGAGAAGTGGTTTGAGTTGAGTGCTGCTTGTTTTTCTTATACTTGATTTTGACTGGCATTCCAGTAGTGTATTTAAAAAGTAATTTATTTTTTCATGCCTCACAACCATTTTGTTTCCATTTAGATATTAAGTAAGCTGTCATGCAGCCAATGCATTGAAATATATTTTTTCTTCCACACTTCATTTTGTCTTGATTGGACTCTCATAATGACGGTTTGGCACCCAGGGCAGCGTATTTAATTAAAGTTATTTTTTTGTGGTTTTTGAGCATAGCTCCTCCCCTTTCTTGTTGGCTGCACCCCTTCCCATTGACCCCACCCATTCATCTGTATCCTGCAACCGCCTATGATTTGAAGTAACCAGCCACCACTGTGTGCTAACAGTAAATGAGATAACTGGAATAGGTGGGAAAGCATCAGTTTCCATTACTCTAGTCTGGCTCCTAGACATGGCTGGTGTTAGAGAGGAAGGTGCCAAGTTTAGGGCACAGATGGGTTTCCAGGATTCTAGGATATTTACTGGACTCCTGGTAAAGTGTCACAGCCAAATGCTTCCTCAGGGGAATGTTCTAGCTCCCAAAACAAGTCTGAAGCATTTAATAATTTGGTCCAAGCTGTATCTAGTCCCACTGGTATCCCATGCACTGGAGAGCAGTGTAGACATCATTTTAATGACCAATGCAGGTGTAAAAGGGATGCTCTCAACTGTTCATTGCAGGAGTTTGAGACAGCACACATCCCACAGCTGTGTCAGTATGACAATAAGAAAGTACTTGTAAGATATACAAAGCTAAGTATAAGCAAGACTAGTATGCAACATGCTCTTCTTTTATTTTCTGTTCTTTCCCCAGCTGCCACTGAATATGATTTCAATCGGGAGGCTCATGTTTCTTAATTGGAGAGACTGAGGGAAGCAAGTGGTATATATGCAGCAGAAAAGTGATATTATAGCTTTAAACGTTTATTTTTTTATTTAACATTTGCTTACCAGGAAAGTCTAACAGACCCAATTGTCAGTGTAAACCAAGGGGGAACACTCCAGACACTTGTCTTTTGAATGTGGGAGGCAACCAGAGCACCTAAAGGAAACTCATGTGAATGTAAGGAGGACATGCAGTCTCCACACAAAAGGCACACCAGCCAAGAATCAAGCCAAAGAACCTCTTGCTGGGAGGCAACAAGGCAAACAGCTATACCACTGTGCTGCCCATAAAGATAGCTTTTTTTGGTCTTTTATAGAGTTGTATCAAATTGAGCATGCATATTCCAACTGTAAAACCTAGCATGCATGGATTTTTTTCTGTAGCAAAAACTAATTGTAGGAGTCCAATATTAGACTGTAGTCAGACGTTGTGGGTTCAAATACCATAAGTCACAACTACACAATACTGTTATTTCTTCAATAATATTTACATTAAATTAAAAACTCTATAACCAGTGGCACAAATGCACTGCTGTAAACTGTAATCTGTATAACTTGAACATGCATATGTGCAATATATGCACATTTCAAGGGTTACTTTCAGCACTCTGTAGTATAGTGTGTATCTTTTAGGATGTATACTTAAATGTAATACTTCAGATAAAAGTGTGGTATTAATGCATTGAATGTCATATATGATTATACTAATTTTATCTCTTTTCTTCTCTCATCCCAACCCTTATCTCTCTTTTTTTTTATTTTGTATATGTCGTCAAAATGTCTTCATGTCATCCATGTGTACCACATCACTAAATGCTACACAGCACATCAACCTGAGCCAGCCCCATTGGATCAGCCTGCCCCTGCTTCACTGGCTCCAGCACTGATGCCCAGCACTGCCTCTGCTGCCCCTGAACTACTTGTACTCTCAGGTGGTACTGTTATGGAAGCTGGTGGAGAAGTACCCTCAAGGAGCATTGACTGAATTGGTGATTTCATCACCCATAGGGAGATGTCATGGTTTGTGCATAGGGTCATGTACTGCACCATTGGTGCATACCTATGCTGGATGAAGAGGCTGCTGTCCCTCATGGTCCATAGAAGGAAAATATGTCAAGCAATCCAGCCGGCAGTGGAGTAAGGGGACAGTGATGACAGTCCAGTGGGTAAGAACTTGATTCTCACTGTCTCCAAGCTTGATGGCATGAGCCTGGCTTGTCCCCTCCCTCATCTAAATCATGGTTTCCCCCAACATTATGTATCCCTCACCATCCCTGTCTCTTGCTTTATTTGTCTTGTTTGTTTGCATTTGCTTCCTCAACTAACCAACCTCTCTGACCTGACATGCCTATGACCCTTAGCCATCAGTCCTCTGGTACTGAATTAAAAAAAATATATAAAGGGGGGGGGGACCTGTCTCTCAAAAAGAAAATTGCCTGATACATATCTCTCCATTTTGCACATGTCTTCTTGACACACTTGATTCGATCCAGTTGACTATAAAATATGATAATGTTGTTAGCACCCCTCCTTCTGGAGGTAACAGTCCAAATTCAGCTAATATACTGCATACATGATCAGTTTTTACTGTTGAAGAAATGGGTAGTTATGGTTCTTTCCTTCCTCCCTCCTGCACATGTACTGCTTTTCCTCTGGCCTTCCCCTGCTTACTCCCCATTTCACCACTTTCCTATCTACCCTATGTTAACACCTATAATGTGGTCAAAAATTAGAATCACACACAACACAGATAAGTAGCAGAAAAAGCAATGGATCCCTTCACTTTTTGGCATCTGTGTTTACATGGAGTTTCACATCACACAGAAATACCCAAGCAATGGTGAGTGGTGGTAAAATGTTGCAGTTACCTCAATGCCACTTAACCCCGCTGTGCTATGCCAGCACATAGCAATACATGCACTGTAAAGAATTAATCTCATTGCATTATTACTGTTTATTTAAAAGTATTTAAAAGCATTACTTACACCTGGATTTGAACCCAGTAGCATCTGGACTCAAAAAGAATGTGTCAATGTATTTACATCTGCTACCACAGAGTCAGTTAAGCAGCAGGTGTGTTTCATAGACTTAGTACTAACTCTCAGAATTTAGCAATGTGGCTTGCATTTGTGCACTGCTTAATTTCTCGCAAACAGGGAAAGTATTGGAAATGCGTTTCAAAAATGTGCAATCACTTTGCCAACCACTGCTCAAACCCAATGTTTACCGTGCTATGTAAAAGTAAATAATATTATGTTTTACTGCTGTTTACTGTCCAATCCAAGTCTAAGCCATGAAATTACATGTGGAAACTTAACAAACTGAATGCCCTCTCTAACAATATGTCATATATTTACAATACACCTATGTATTGCCTCCCACCAAGCACTGCAACCTGGTGTCTTAGTATTTTTTTCAAACACATATTACCTACACTGCAGATATTAATATCAAGTGCTGTGCGATATGCAATGCACATGAATCTCTTACCATGCAGAAATAGAAGTATTGACCCATAAGCCTAAAAAGCCTGATCTGCAAGGCTATGGAAGGAATCGGAATGGACCTTATCCACAGGGATATAGGTGAGTCTCAACACACTTGACCCAACCCATTATGGTTTTGTCAAGAATAGATCTTGCTTATTAAATCTAGTAAACTTCTTTGATATTGACGCCAAACATTAGGATGAGGGAAAGGAGGACATACTGTCTTTGTTGAGTTATCCAAGGCTTTTGACACTATCCACCATTCAGGTATCATAGAGAAAATCTTCCATCTGGGGATAAACCTATACATTACTAGATGGATAGTTAACTGCCTCATCAACAGAACACACATTGTCAAAGTTGGGGACTGCACCTCCACCACTAGACCACTTACCAGTGGAATACCACAGGATCTGAGATGGGCCTCAGTTGTTTGGAAACTATTTCTTTGAAGTCCAGGCAAAAGTAGATGACCTGTGGCTTATCAAGTTTGTAGATAAATGTTAAGTAGACACAGTCATATAGAGTCTCCCAACTATGTTAACATATTACAGAAGAGGCTGACACAGAAACATGGTTGGTGCCAAACTCACGAACTGAACCTTACAGCAAAAATTGCCTCATTGTCCCCTTTGGCAATGGTGTACCCCTGCTAATTATGATATGCAAACACACCTCTAAGCTCAAACACAGTGTTGTGAGACTTTGGAACAAGTGTTGATAGCAATCTACACTTCAATCACTATGTGTCCATACTGGTGAGACACGTATTCTACATTGCGCACCTCATAAATAAGGCCATCACATCCAAGAACAGGGAGTTCATAGCTCTGCTGTACTCTACCCTTATCAGACCACTAATTGAGGTACAATGCTCCCTTCTGTCTGTACCTCACCAGACACCTGCAGCAATTGGAGAAAACACAAATGTTTGTGACCGGCAGAATCCAGGGCCTGTAAAACATGACATACATGAAAAAACTGAAAGACCTGTCGCTATACCCTTTATCATGCAAGCTACTGAGAGATGTCTTATGCCTGGCCTAGAGTGCAGTCTCAGACCCTACCCTACTGGAATTTCTGGACATCTGCAAATCAAATGGGACAAGAATAACTTGCTCCAGAGATCTCAACCTATCTAGTGGCATAAACAGAACATGCTGGGGAGACAGATATATCTCCCAGCAATTGCCACACCTCTGTAATAGGTGTGCACTGCATGTGTAGCAGTGGTCTTCAATGATCCTATTCAAGCACAACCTTGACAACTCTATGGGTGATTGTAAATTCACCCCTGGGGTGGAACCTATGTCCCTCATGGACAAGGCCAGTTGGTGCTGATCACTAAATCGCTCTACTAACAATGACAATCTAACTGTGCTCAATAAGGGTACTCATGTTTTTGCATGGCTAGGCTTGTAAATGCCCAAAGAATAGTAACCACCTATGATGCTAAGAACCTATGCAGGCATCCCAACATCTTCTCTCCAACATGCCCTGCTGATGTCATCCACTATAAGTTGACCTGCAGTCTGGTAAAAGTGAGACCTGTGCCATGGTACTTGCATAAGGTACTGAGTTCTGTAGTCTGTGTACCTTAAATAGTTAGGGGTTTTATGTGTCTAACCAGAAGAAAAGAAGTATGCATCCTACAGTTATCACTGCAATCACATTGAATAACAGTATTTTGTTACTGCACATGCCTACACATCCATTTCATGCAGGTCTCACAGCATCTTCTTTCCAACATGCATGCTGATGTCATCCACTATTACGTTTACCTGCAGTCTTGTAAAAGCCAGACTTGTGCCATTGTGCTTGCATAAACTATTGAGTTCTGTAGCCTGTGCACTTAGATTGTTAGGGATTCTATTCTCACTGCACTCAACTGGTGTGTGTGTGTGTGTGTGTGTGTGTGTGTGTGTGTGTGTGTGTGTGTGTGTGTTTGTGTGCACATTACAGAGAGCCTTTTACACCAGCATGTGGGACACTGTTATTGCCATATTCTCCTCACCAGACACTGCTGATGTCATCAGCTATTAAGTGCTGTCTAAGACACACCAAATAAGACTTGAGCTGTGGCAGTTGCCTGACATACAGAGTTCTGTAGTCTGTATACTTAGATAGCCAGGGGTTCTATCTTCTCTCCAGGTGCGTGTGTGTGTGTGTGTGTGTGTGTGTGTGTGTGTGTGTGTGTGTGTGTGTGTGTGTGTGTGTGTGTCTGTGTGTGTGTGTGTGTGTGTGTGTACTTGCTTGACATTACAGAGAGGATAGAGCCTTTTACACCAGCATGTGGGTCACTGTTACTGCTATATTCTCCTCTCCAGTCACTGCTAATGTCAACAGCTATATGTGATTTGTGGTTGTGCACTATTCCCACTAGGGCAGGGTCAGAGATTGGTCTGGATGCCAGGCAGAATTCGTCTCATCCTAGACAATACAGATTGCAGTGACATGGATTTCAGTCTATCCACATACATCATGATATGGTTTGTATGGACCATGTTGTCTTGGTGGGTAACCTGTGTGGTCTCTCCAGCTGCTGTATGTGTCTGGTGAGGTACATATAAAAGACAGCATTATACTCAATATTAGTGTTCTGATGAAGTTTGAGTACAGTGCTGTAATATAATCCTGAGATTGGAATACAATGGCATGACTTATGATGTGCATAACATAGGCTTTCAATACCAGCGTGGACACTTGGTGGTAGAAGTTCAGAGTGTTATGTTGGTGTGTTCCCAGTGCTTGCATCACTGGTTTTCAGTACAGCGGGTCTGTTGTCAATGCTGCAATTAGCAGGATATTCTACTTTGCAGAAAGCAAAAATAAAGACACATTTTTGCATTTATTTGTAGACCGTGTGGCTTTGTCACCAATCATTTGCTTGTGTTAGCCCCTACTCTTGTATGTTATCATTATAGGTGGATTCAATGATTGCATCCAGTATGCAAGAATCAGCAAACATGGAAAAGCCAAAAGATGTATACTTTAGCCTGAACTGTTGAGAAATAGATTCCAAACAGTAAAGGACCAAACACAGATGCCTGGGGTACACCATTGTTGACAGCTCTACTGGTACAGGTTGATTCAACAACTTGCAGAGTATGTGTTCTGTCAGCGAGCCAGTTGGCTGCCCATCTAGTGACATGACATTTCAACCCGAGCTGGGAGCATTTCTCAATGATCCCTGCTTGGGGACTTGTGTTGAAACCCAAGGCCAGTTGAGAATAGCCAGTATGCACTGTCTTATCTACATTCAGGCCTATCAGACAGAATCAACGATCTGTGACAACATCACAAATTGTCTATCACATTACTCATCAGATAAACCTTCTTGACCTGATTAAATACACACTTCAACACACTCTCCACACAGACTATGTTGCTGTATTAGGGTGTTTTCAACATGTGTCCATGTGAGTTGGGGCAAACCTGCACTCCAGTCTGGTGATCCTCATGTTATTGATGATCCCATTCAATACAGTTCCAATTGTGAAGTTCTGTGCTCTGGATCACATGTGATGTCCATTTCAGCATATACAGTCAACATCTGGGTGGTCTCTTCCTCAGTCCATTTGGGTGCTAAGCCATGTTGAAAACTCCAGGAAGTAGTCATCGCAATAATGTTGACAATCCAATAAAGAAAAACACAGATTTGAAAATATCTCACTGAGATTCCACTGAGTTCACAGGTAGCAATGGTTTGGTCTGATATGTAAATATATCAAAATCAATAATCAAAAATAGTGTTTATGTCATGTTATCAGTTCACTAGAAGACAAGCATGTGCTACATACTGTCCCTTTTAAAGATACCTGCACAGAGAACCTTCCAGTTATGCTGAGCTATTGAATAATATGCTGAAATTTGTGAATTTATGTGGCTGTGTAAATGGGATTCCAAAACTTTGAATTTTAAAGAGCCTCACTAATTGTGTAATATGCAAATGTTACTTAAAAGATGTATGTACATGGCTGTATTTACTTTCAGTTGTACCTGATTCATATGCGGCTGCAAAGTTAATTAGCCAGCTGCTAGCTTTGCTGTTTGGGGAAATATTAGCTCCTTATAGACCTATGTTAATAATAGTCCTTATAAACTGTGTAGTTTTTAGACTGATGCAGCTATGGAAAATGTGTACATTACAAAAAATATCTGTAACTTATTGGAGTGGTGTATGATTTACCTGTATGCCTACAGCTGTCAACATCTGCATCAAGGGCATACAATAATTTTCCATATGCAGTTATACAAACAGATATAAATAGCAAACCTGACAGTGAACAAAGACAGATTTACATATTTTCCATATATCTTCTGGGTGACTCCATACCCTCTGTGGTGTATGTAAGGAAAACTATGAATTCCAACATTATCTGTATGCTGCTATGTAGTATGTATTCCTTTTGCTGTTATTGCTACTTACTCATAGATGACTTTTAATACAAGTATTAGAATTACAGGGTCAATGCAAAAAGAATCCATACTATCTGTAGCCTGCTTATGGATCCTGAGGTTTACTGATGCTTTCTGCAGGTTGCAAATTGATAATTTGTAAATATTCTCTCTGCTGATATGGATGGCATTCACTGCTCAGTAATGATTGTGTTGACATAAGGTCATCACGTATAAAATGTCATATGACAACTGTTTTAGACTATTTGTTTAGGCTTCAATTACATTACAGCTACAGCCGTCACACATTTCTGTTGTTCACATGTATTTCTGTCATATGTTAATGTGAAATGCATGTAGATTGTTGCTCCTGTAGCATGATGCTGTTGTGTTTAGACCTGCATTCTCCATAATATCCACTATAAGAGATTCAAATCCCACATACATCATCTATAGATGCCATCAGTTATGTTGCTTTTCCAAGTGTTATGTATGCAGACATTGCTGTATGGTTTTATATGTCATATTACAATATGTCACAGTGAGTATTTCATAGAATTTTGCACTGCACAGGAATGCAGAGTGCTTACAATGGCATAAACTGTCCAAATAATCATCTCCTTAAGTAGAGTCTCACATGAATCTAAACATGTACATATCATTATCTTTCAGATGGCAAACAGACCTAGGGGAAACAATTTCTCCTTACAGGAGAATGAGATTATAATTGATGCCCTGACACAACATGGATATAGACTTCTTGGACAAGCAAAGAATACATAGGAATGAAATCTGGGCTGACCTCACCAACATGATTAAATCAGTGAGAGATCATAATAGATCCCATGAAGCCTGTTGCTGGCGTTGCTTTAACATGATCCTCAGTGCAGCCAACAGGGTCCAAAAGTATGAGAGACTGAGGGATGCCACTGATGGTGGCCCACCATTGACATCCCCAGATGAGATCACACGATTTCTTGCATCCATGCATATGGCAAGTGAGGAGTGAAGCATATCCAGGGAGGGATAGACGCTGGTGTCCCAGGATACACATTCATGTGCTACTTTGTATAACGTCAATGCCTATAGAGTAAATCATCCTATACTGCTGTTGAATGCATATTCATGTCTTGTCATTTTTGCTTTTCAGCAGCAGAATTGCATCATGCACATAGCTCCACATAGAGCGATGGCAATCAATGTAAGTGTAATGACATGTAGCATTACAATAGGAGTGCAGACATAACAGTGGTACCAAAATGTGCAATGTTGTCTGCATTAAAGTTTACAGGGCTATATATTTCTGAACAACAGCAGGGAATGGCAGGTGAGTGTCTAAGCAGTGTTACTGCCACCATTACCTTGTATTGCCTCAGCCTCATGTCATGCCACTGCTTTTTACTGTCATATTGCTATTTCCATAATATTGTAAACTACAGGTAAATCATCTGAGGGCACAAGCTGTGTAGGTGCAACTACAGACAGACCAGGTATGTTACCACCACATGTTCACAGGCTGCAGCAATGTGTAGTAGACTTGTATTTCATGACATTAATGTTGCTGTTTTTCTACACAGGGACATCTAGCCAACAGGTGCACCATACAAAATGTATCAGCAGACCCTGTTACTGATTCATTTATGTCATCATGTCGCTATTCTGTATGTCTTAACGCAAGTCCCATTCAGAAGCTTAACTCTTCAGAAAGTTGAATCCCATATGGTCAAAACTATATGATCGAACTTTTGAAAAGTCAGAGCTTTTGAAAAGAGATTGTGGTACCGTGGACATTGGGAATTTACCCTTTTGCCCAGTGTAGTGTGATATCAGAGTTGGTATATATAATATGCAGGGGGTGTGAGAACACAACCCCCCCCCCCCCCACATGGGGGTGCAAGTGGGCTTGCTCCCTGCTAGAATGCAGATTTTTCTTGTTTTCTGAAGTTTGACTTTTTGAAAAGTCGATCATATGGTCTTGACCATTTAAAATTAAACTTTTTGAAAAGTCGGGCTTCTGAGTGGGATCCCTTAACATTATTGGAAGAATGCTATAACTTTGTTTCCCTGCAACAGTTGCATTTTATCCATATCCTCATCTCCTCCCACACCAACTTCCCACACCGACTTGTCAGATGTGTGTTATGGTTAAATTTCTCACATATGTCATGTATGTTGGATTTGTAACATAATTGTCAGTTCCTTATTATATAGAGTCTGTGGCTCATACACAGACAAGACTTCCTAGTAAGTCATTATTATCTGTAACAATGCAGTGGGATATATGCATATGTGATATACACCATATGATGTAAGCACATTCACCTGGAATGTGTCCTCTGTCTTTTCTTTTAACACATCAACTGTGCTTGCCCTCCGTTAGCCCATCCACTGATTCCAATGTGGGATATGATGTGTCTCAGTATAGTAACATGGCCCCTGGCACACAGGACAGTGAGATGATGATAAAGTCTGGCCCAAATGGTGATATTCATGTGGCTGCAGCCGTAGCCACATCTATGGAAGAATACCTTTTCAGCCTGTCACTTGTCCTATGTTATGATTCAAGACGAACAGGCAAGTTAGTTCATTTAAATGCTTTATTATATAGAAACACATTAGGATGGATAGCAGCAACTTAAAATATAAATGAACTGATTAACTGACTGACCATTACATACATACATGCGTACTTCTCAACGGCGCTCTATAAAATGGCAGTCATGCTGGCATGTGCTCAATATTTATACACTTGTGCAAGCTTCTTAAAATTTACATACATACTGATCTACACAGCGTTTCTGAAAATGAGATTAAATTGCATGGTGGACAGCATGAGGCCTGTGGACAACACACCCATGTTAAGACTGCTGCTGATGTTAACAGTTCTCCAGAACACATTGATACCATTTGCCATAGTAGGCAAAGGTGTGCAGCTGGTGTGCATGAGCACATATCAGAGGGTGTCTTCCTCCAGACAAGTGAATGTTCCCAACAACATAATAGATCTTACATCTGTATACTTGCCTGTGCCACAGATCATGTTGCACACCAGCTGGGTGTGCTGCATGAAGGGCATGAGTGCAGACGTGATGAGGTCATGCTGTCAATGACTACACAAAATGAAAGCATGTTATTTGGGGCAAGGTCCATAGAATACCTGGCTATGACTGTACTGCAGCAGTGCTGTAGTAAAAGCAGAGTACTGTGTGCCCTGACTGTGCTTAATCGATTACCACATGGGAACGGCAGGCCCCCCTCTTAGCACACCAAACATTGCCCATTGGGCATCAATGCCTATGCTTCAACATGCACACACTTCTGCTTCTGGCCCATATGATGTGTACCCAGCAGTCACAACCAGACTGTCAAGATGTAATCATGATCCTTCTCACAGAGTATCTCCACATTCTGGCTACACCCCATCAGTCTCCTCTGTGGAGCAACCTGGGCCAAGTATTTCCATATGTGGTAGCTGAAGATGGAACCGCATTGTGAGCTGTTAGCATGGGACCTTTGACTGCATTAGAGTAACACTGACAGTTGATCCACTCTGTCCAGTAGTGTCAGTTTCACCCCATGCAATGATGATAGCTGTGCAGAACAATGTCATCTGTTTGTGTTCATTGATAAGTCTGATGACACAGGAGTCGACAGTTTTATTAACCATAGCCGACTGCGTTTGTTACATTAATTTATCCATACTTTACATTGATATATTTTGCTTGTGATATTGACAACACTTCTGCATTATACCCTGAGATATTTTCCTGTTTGCATCTTTTTTGTAGTAACCAGATAGGAATGTGTTTCACAGACATCTGTCCCTTATTGTCTGCCAGAGACAGATGCACCAATATCAGTTTGTATGCATACCAGCATCAGTTGTGCCCTAAGATGACCATCCCTGTTGTAATAGATTTGTATATGTCTGTACTGCTGTACATTATGATTATGTTGTTATGTCTGATGCTCAGCATGTACATCTACTGGGTAATTGCCATTAGATGCCATCCCTGTTGTAATAGATTTGTATATGTCTGTACTGCTGTACATTATGATTATGTTGTTATGTCTGATGCTCAGCATGTACATCTACTGGGTAATTGCCATTAGATGCAATCTGTGCAGCTGTAGTGAGCAACAACTGAACATCAGTGTTTAATGTGTACAGTTCTACACATGTGGCTTGTTATGACTCAAAGGTGCATGTCAGATGCTGCCATGTTGCCTGGGCATACAATTGTGGTCACACCATCCATCGCCCATGCCTCTGCTGGAATGTAGCCCTCAGACCACTTTCTCTCCATATGGCACCATCATGTGTACTTCCACGGTGTGTTGCCATGAAGTTTGTTATGCTGCCATCTGCTGTACACACCAACTGGCAGTTCACGGATGGTCATCCCTTTCTATTATTGTATCTGGCTGCTACTTGATGAACTGGTGTCTTGACACCATGGTGTGCACCTAGCTTTCTTTTACCTCGGATTGTTTTTGTGTTTAGGAGTGCACTTTATCAACCATAGAATCTTTTTGTGAAGAATGAACTGGTGTCTTCACAGGGGTGTGAGTGCAGTATATTGCACCAAGTACATGTGGGAATTTTGCAAGATTACAGAAGTGGGTTCATAGCAGTTCTCTGCTCCATGGGGGTAAATGGAGCGTGCATGTAGTTATCAACCTTGTTGCACATTGCTGCCAGGAAATTTGACAAGATATGACTGGCAGCTGTTTGTGACACTCCTAAATTTTCTACATGTCTTTGGAATGTTCCAGATGCAAGTACACCCAGGCTGAGACACAGTTTTGCTTCAAGAGGGATGGGTTTGCCTCACAATGTCTGCACAGACATGTATTGGGTACACATGTTGCACATATCCTGTACCAGCTGTCGGTCTAGACAGTACCTGTCAATTATTTGTTGGTCTGATAGTTGGCTTAGTTGCAGCCTTGCACCCACTCTAGCTGGATGCCTTTTAGAACACACAGCCACATCATCCTCCATGTTTTGCAGTTCATTCAGTGCAAGTAGCATTTTTATTTTATTTTATTATTTTTTTTGTGGTATTATTATGGATTCTGTCGAATTCAATGGTAATAGATTATGTTCCTTGCAAAGCAGTATGGCATATGAGGAGAATTTCAAAAACAGAGTCAACAGTGCAGTCTGTTGCATTTAAGTTCCATTGCGCATGCACAAGGTGTTTTGGAATAAAACAGGCATGTGCACAATCTGCAATTATCCTATGCTGAATAGTTAAGTACTCAGATTCAGGTTGCAGTGTATCTCATGAAATCGAGTATGCAGTTGGTGTGCCAAAGTCTTCGTTTAACATGCTGTGCTGTCCTTAAAAAGTTTCTGGAATAAAGCGCTGTGTTTTATAATTTTATTGCAGTGTTTCCCTTCTGTTTAGTTTAGATGTTGTAATATTTTAACTGACTGAATTGCTATCCTTATGCATTATTCACTGTATATTATAAATTAAATATTCTACATGAAAAAAGGTATAAAAGGGGGCATTCGTGGACCATTCAGATTGCCTATAATAAGCAAAATAAACAAATAAATAGGTGTGTGTGTGTGTGTGTCTTCAGCCCAGTCTCTGTTGACCTCAGAGCCTTTTGTGACCACTGCTTACAGCTGACTGTGATAAACAGTGGTTAATGCTGTGGGCCAGCTCTTTCACTTGGATGACTTCGCAATTACGGATTCCACCCCATACCCTTTACTAGGAAGAACTCTACCTGGGTTGCATGTTGGCCACTCTTGTATGTGATCTTGTAACTTTCTCTCTTTTTAAACCATGTGTTGGCTAACATCAAACCATCTGCCATACAGAAGTCTAGAATGGCCTCTCCTTATTTATTCCTGTTGCTCCACCATTTGGAACTAGGCAGTCCTTATATTCTGTTCTGCTTGTCCCAGGATGTGCATTAAGGTGTCCATTATCAACACCAACTCATGTTGTCCTGATTTATCTATTAGGTGCTGCAACTTCTGTCTGAATACATTCTTTTTCTCACTATCATAACCCTGCTATAGGGCTTAGACTGGGATTATGAGTAAGGCACTATCTTTACACTAAAGTCCGATTACAATAACAGTGATGACATCCCTCACTGGTCTTCTGAAGCTTCTGCCTCACCGCAATTCCCACACCATTTCTAGCCTAACCTCCTCCTGAGTAGTAGACTCTGGATCTCAAACTAAGTAGCTTTGCTACACTGCCCTTTCATCCTGTATCCTGGATACAGAGGATGTCTAACCTCATTCTTACCAACATGTCATTCAGTTATAAGCTGCATCCTGTCAGTGAACCTACACTGAGTGTAGCAATCCAAAGTTCATGTTTGGAAGTTTGACTGGCTTTACATCCATCTTTTCACTCTACAGAACAATCCCAGGTAAACTGACCTGGGCAACTGGAAACTAGTCAGCCATAGCTTATTGACCCAGGGCTGCTGGGCTTTATGGGAAGTACACACAGGCAAATAGGGGCACATATATCCCTCCCACAATTAGCATGGGTCCCTGACATAGGTTGGAGTCAGCTGGGTCCTCAACCCACTTATCACCAACAAATACACTCACTCATTTTTGGTGACATTAGTCAGCATAACAAAATTGCCTAGAGCTAATGTTTACCCTCTTGTCTGAGTAACCTCACACAGGATACAGTATGCAATCTATATTCTGCTATCTAGAGGATGCTGGGAGCCACAGATGATGCCCAAAGCAGTCCACTTATACTCCTCTTCTGCCTATAGAGCACCATCTAGAGTCTGTGCTGCTGCCCACAACTCACCCTTGGGTAAGTTTAAGGTGGAAATACTCAACATGTTTTTGAGATGTGGGAGGAACCACAGAGAGACAGGGAGAACATTCAAACTCCATACAGGTATGAACAAAAAGAAATAGATCTTTTTAGATCCAATCATAACAAAAAAAGCACATTATTTTATGCAGGAGGACAAGCCCTCACACCTTCTGCTAATTGTATATACCATTTTTAAGTTTGCACAATAGTGAGAAAAAGGCAAAGTCTCAGTCCCCATTGTACTGCAGTCTCACACACGTAAGAGCTGGCAAACAGCAAAATCACAAAAAATAATTCTCTTTTAGCATTCAGTCTTACAAACTGCAACCATTGTGTGGCACAGTGGCTCAGCAGGTAGTGTTGTTGCCTCACAACAAGAGGCCCTCTGATTTGATTATCATTGCAAATGCCTTCCATGTGGAGTCTTCATGTCCTCCCTGTATTCACATGGGTTTCCTCTGGGTGTTCTCATTTCTCCCACATACCAAAGACATGCAGTAGGTAGATTGAACACTCTAAATTGGCTATAGGTGTGAATGTTTGGTATTGAAGAACAACTCCATCAGGACTAGCCACCCAGTGGTGTGAACAATATATAATGAATTCATGTATACGTGTATATAGATGCATAGATGGACAGAAATTACATCTATGTATATACATTTAAATGCATATATATGCAAACTCATACATACATATATATATATATATATATATATATATATATATATATATATATATATATATATATTTATTTATTTATTTCACACACACACACACACACACACACACACACACACACACAAGCATACATTCACGCACAAAGCACTCTACCCTTTTTATTGTTTTTGTTTGTTTCTTTCTGTGTAAATCTAATTTTTTTTCTTTTTTTAACTGTCCTTATCCCAGAATGACTTCTTATTTTCTCTTTTCCATTTCTTGTTAAAATTTATCATGCATATACCAGACTCCAGAGTACTTCCTACAGATTATACAGGGACTTACAAAAGAACGAGAGACCAAGACAATAATAAATGCAGCTGCATAAAGAAAAGGTGTACTTTGTGGTCAGATGTCGGAAAAATATTAATGACGATATTAATTATGTAATTCCATTGCAGAAGAGAAAATGCAGAGGTCTCATAATAATACTTCGGTGGTGTAAGGGAGAGAATAGGCAAGAAAGTTAGTAGAATGCTTAACAGAAACTTTGAGAATTGACAAATCGTAGATAATACAGTTTACAATGTGGATATCTATGGAAGGCCAGAAATGTGAAAATTATTAAGTTTATACAGGAGCATAGAATTAGCAGCTGATGTTCTTCTTTAATAAGTAATGCATTAAAATCAGGCAACACTTCTGTTCATCTGATGTCAACCTTACAAGTCAGAGGTTTAGAACAGAGCTTTATTAGTCTCAGACTGAAGTTACATTTCTGTACCCCATATTAATTTATGAGAAATTCAGACTTACTAAATCATTAAATTTAACCTGTTAACCTTCCTGTTCTTAAAGTCAATATCTCATTCCAGTGTTTCTGTTATGTGTAGCAGATAGATGATTTCCCAGAGAGTAAGGTTTCAGGAACATGGTGCTTGACTAAAAATCTATGATGTAAATGCATAGTGTAAGAATGCTTAGCAAATGATAGTCCTTGATTTAATTAACAGGTGTTTCTCACAGCAGTCTTGCTTAATTACAAATGAATATGCATTAAACCATGAATCTCTTAAAATTGAACAATATTTTCACTCAAGCAAACTCACTTAAAATGTATTCTTTCTTACTCTTTATGAACAGGAGATGTGTTAAGTTAAAAACATTCTGACAGAAGATAACTAGAAATCCTTCTAAGAAAATGCTGTCTTCAGAACCACATTTTACATTTAACTGCAAGTGCATTATACAAGTACTGAAAACAGGGAAAAAAAAAATCTGCATTCCTTAGAATACCAATTTATTCTTCCCAAACTCACACTCTAATGAACACACAATCACACATAAAGCCACTTCAACCAGTTTTCCTAATAACACATCATTTTATTATTATGTATAAATGAATCACATGAACCAATAAACAATTATATATATCCAACCTCTGATTCCTCGACATGCTGTTGGGTTCTGTAACGTACTGCCCCATTGTTTTTCTTGTCCAGCCCTAAATCTAGTTGGCATAATGGCAGTGCTCCTTGGCTACCATGAGAATCACTCCAGTTCAGCAATGTCCACCATTTATTGATCTGTCATAATCATGACAAGTGTCCAAGGAAGGAAAAGAAGGAATGAGAAGAGGAGGTTGCATATTAATTGCCCACCACTCTGCCTTTCACAGCCTGTTCTTCCCCATCTTTCCTATCTATGGTCAGCAGTTCCTTGCGCAAGTCTCACCATCTTACCCCACCACCACATACAGAATGCTAAACCATCAAGTAATTGCATTACCCAGCTGGGTTGGGTTTGAGTCCCACAATCATATAACTTAATAAAGAGCTTTGCTACAACTGTAGACAATAAGACTCTCATTTGTTTTCACTTTCTATGTCTATCTCTCTTTTTATATCTAAAGCTGCAAAAGCATTACGTTTTTATTAATATACTAATTAATCATCAGCAGATGTAGTGATGTTCAATGAAATTTTCTTGAAAACGTAAGAAAGAATGCACATTAAATTTTCATAACCAATATCACAATAATGCATCCCATCAGAACAAAACCATAATGAGTCTCTGCCCACAAAATACAGGTGCTAAATGACAAAAACTCTAAAAGGATGCTGTCAGCCTCACTGCTCTAACCCAGCTCAATTTAGGGAGGATGGAGAATGAGGCCACCATTATCCCAGAAAACAACCACTGCATATGCATCATATACTAGAGAATCCTAGACAGTAAGTGCCTCTTAGCTCCGAAGCCAATAGCGGTCCCCTCTAAGTGGGTTAAAAGAACCTCTGGCTGACCTACCTGATGGAATATAAAATTCACTGTTGGCCACAATTAATTCCAAAGAAGTCCTGGAAAGTCCCTACAGATAACTTTTCCTAAGGAAGGGTCCAGACATAGATTTGACTCATTTGGCTGCAGTATCACCCTATTATCTGTTCCAGCTACAAATGAATGACCTACAATTACAATATGCTTGACACCTGTAATCAGAATAAAGATAGTCAATTAAGAAACCATATATGATTATCACCACTTACCTAATATAAGACAAAAAGCTCTGAAATACTAAATGCCTGTCTACTTTATGACTTCATCTGACTGACCCTGCCTTCACCTGGTCCCCATCTGAAAGGATTGGGAAGAATAACCATAGGTAGGTAAGCCTAGTGCCCCCAGAGCCTTTAAAAACATGGAATTGAATTCCTTTGGAGTCATTGAATGTCCTGAAGACAGCTTAGACACCAACTTTACTAGAATTGCACACATAACTACTCTGTAGATGGTCAATGCGCATCAGACTGGACAAATCAGCAGGCATGAGACCCTATCAAAAACTATTTGATGGCTCTTCCTCTCTTGATCTGTTTTAGACATTGTCAGCCAAACTAAAAGCATATTGTGGGCTACAGAAACATCCCTCCATTATAATGACTACAAATGCTCACTAGCCCTAAAAGCCCCAGTATACTATATAATATTAATGTGGACAAAATAGCATATGTATGATAATCACTAGCTCAATAATTTGTCTAAATCCCCAGCTAAGATGTCTGTCTTAATGGGGGGATGTGAGATACTACTTCTTAAAATTCCCCTGAAAGGAAACGGGTCCCCAAAACCCACAAAATTAGTTCCTGCCACTGTCTGTTTGCTGTACTGTGGGCTGCTTGCTCTCCTTGCCTTTGGGAAATCTGTCCACCAGCTGTCCACCTTTAGCCTGCATCTATCAACTAGATACATTTGACCACAGTGCAAACATACACGATAAAGGCAGGAAGACATAGTGGCGCATTTGCCACTACTAAAGGTCCACATGCTCATCCTGATCTTCAAATATTGGGAAGTTTGGGAATATTTATCACCACAATTAGGCAGGTTTCTGAGTGGAATTCATCCCATCACAGTGCCTTATTCAGTGACTTCAACTGACTGAACTTCTGGTTGTACTAGAACCAGGCTGACTCACCCCTTACATGATGTGGTTAAAACACTGTCAAAAACTATGATTTCGGTGGAAAATCTGTTGGAGATCCTTCACCACAACTGCTGCTATATATAACATAAACCCAGTTGCCCCAGTTACTCACCCTGAATATACTCATTTGCCTCTTCCCCAAAAAGGCCATTGTATTTACCATTAATGTTGATCAAGTCAAATACATTAACATAGTTGTCTCATGATATAATACCCTTAACTGTGAGTGGAATATGTTCAAAGCTGGCTCCTGACTGCTCCAGCCCTGAACCACAACACAATCTTCCACAGGACCTAATTCCTGTAGAGCAGACATACTTGTATAATTACATGACTGCCTGAAAAAAATAGAGAGAAAATAAAATAAATTATTAGTTGTTCTCAGATAAATAATTTCTGATAACAACCTTGTATAACTAAACTGATTTTCCACAGCCAACTGGACTCCATTTCAGCCAAATAAGCAGTAAAGAACTGCCCCCTCCAAAAAAAAAAAATCAGTACAGGCTCAAGCCCTGCATTTTCTCATTCAAAGCACATGGCTCTAAGCTACTGACCAACCTATCACAGCTGCTTCATGTTCACTAAAGTAAAGAAATATACATTATCCATGAGGGCTGAAGACCTCAAAGGTTCGACCGTCTGCTTTTAAGTCCAAGGTTCCATGCTCCTGGTCAAGCACGTTCAGCTAATAATTAGCTCCTTAGCTCCCTAGATTAACCATTAAACAAACAAGAAAATTCTTAAACATTCAGTATAACAAAGGATGTGTATTAAGGGTTTGCCTAACCCATGATATATATGCAAGCCAGTGCATTTCTTTGTGCCGGTCCCAAGCCCGGATAAATGGGGAGGGTTGCGTCAGGAAGGGCATCCGGTGTAAAATTTTGCCAAATCATACATGCAGACAAAAGTACACATATACATACCGGATCGGTTGAGGCACGGGTTAACAACAACCACCACCAGTACTGTTGGCCAACAGGGTGCTGGTGGAAATTGGGCTACTGTTGGCCGAAGGAGGAGAAGAGGCAGAAGGCATGGCCGAAGGCAGGTAAAGGCTAGGACTTTGATAGTGAAGGTCGGAACTTTGAATGTTGGCAGTATGACTGGTATAGGGAGAGAGCTAGCTGATATTATGGACCAAAGGAAGGTTGGTATATTGTGTGTGCAAGAGACCAGATGGAAGGGTGGTAAGGCTAGGTACATCGGAGGTGGGTTCAAATTGTTTTATCATGGTGTGGATGGGAGGAGAAATGGCGTAGGCATTATCCTGAAGGAACAGTATGCTAAGAGTGTTTTGGAGGTGAAAAGAGTGTCGGATAGAGTGATGTTTATGAAGCTGGAAATTGATGGTGTAATATGAATGCTGTTAGTGCATATGCTCCACAAGTTGGGTGTGCGATGAATGAGAAAGAAAAATTTTGGAGTGAGTTGGATGAAGTGGTGATGACTGTACCCAAGGGTGAGAGACTGGTGACTGGAGCAGATTTCAATGGGCATGCTGGTGAAGGGAACAGAGGGGATGAGGAAGTGATGGGTAGGTATGGTGTTAAGCAAAGGAATGCAGAAGGTCAGATGGTAGTGGATTTTGTGAAATGGATGGACATGGCTGTGTTGAATACGTATTTTAACAAGAGGGAGGAGCATAGGGTGACATGCAAGAGTGGAGGAAGATGCACACAGGTGGATTATATCTTATGTAGAAGGGCCAATCTGAAGGAGATTGGAGACTGTAAAGTGGTGGCGGGGAAAGTGTAGTTAGGCAGCATAGGATGGTGGTTTGTAGGATGACATTGGTGATCAAGAAGAGGAGGATGAGTGTGAGGGCAGCACCAAGGATCAAATGGTGGAAATTGAAAAATGGTATTTGTGAGGTGATGTTCAGGGAAGAGTTAAGACAGGCACTGGAAGGCAGGGAAGAGTTACCGATTAGCTGGGTAACTACAGCAGAGCTAGTAAGAGAGATGTCTAGAAAGGTGCTTGGTGTGACATCTGGAAAGAGGAAGGAGGACAAGGAGATCTGGATGATAGAATGAAGAATTACAGAAGAGTATACAGAGAAAGAGGTTGGCGAAGAAGAAGTGGGATTGTCAGAGAAATGAAGAAAGTAGACAATAGTATAAGGAGATGAGGTGCATGGAAAAGAGAGAGGTGGTGAAGGCTAAGGATAAGGCGTATGACGAGTTGTATAAAAAGTTAGACACTAGGGAGGGAGAAAAGGACCTGTACCGATTGGCTAGACAGAGGGACCGAGCTAGTAAAGATGTGCAGCAGGTAAGGGTGATAAAGGATAATGACGGAAACATACTCACAAGTGAGGAGAGTGTGTTGACCATATGGAAAGAGTACTTTGAGGGGCTGATGAATGAAGAGAATGAGAGGGAGAGAAGGTTGGATGATGTGCGGATAGTGAATCATGAAGTGCAGTGGATTAGCAAGGAGGAAGTAAGGATAGCTATAAAGAGGATGAAGAATGGAAAGGCTGTTGGTCCAGATGACATACCTGTGGAAGCATGGAGGTGTTTAGGTGAAATGGCAGTAGAGTTTTTAACTAGATTGTTTAATGAAATCTTGGAAAGTGAGAGGATGCCTGAGGAATGGAGAAAAAGTGTTTTGGTACCGATTTTTAAGAATAAGGGTGATGTGGAGAGCTGTAGTAACTACAGAGGGATTAAATTGATCAGTCCCAGCATGAAGTTATGAGAAAGAGTAGTGGAAGCTAGGTTAAGAAGGGAGGTGATGATTAGTGATCAGCAGTATGATTTCATGCCAGTAAAAAGTACTACAGATGCGATGTTTGCTTTGAGAGTGTTGATGGAGAAGTACAGGAAATGTCAGAAGGAGTTGCATTGTGTCTTTGTGGATTTAGAGAAAGCATATGACAGGGTGCCTAGAGAGGATTTGTGGTATTGTATGAGGAAGTCGGGAGTGTCAGAGAAGTATGTAAGAGTGGTACAGGATATGTACGAGGGTAGTGTGACAGCGGTGAGGTCTGCAGTGGGAGTGATGGATGCTTTTAAGGTGGAGGTGGGATTACATCAAGGTTCAGCTCTGACCCCTTTCTTATTTGTAATGGTGATGGACAGGTTGACAGACGAGATCAGACAGGAGTCCCCGTGGACTATGATGCTTGTAGATGACATTGTGATCTGTAGTGAGAGTAGGGAACAGGTGGAGGAGACCCTGGAGAGGTGGAGATATGATCTAGAGAAAAGAGGAATGAAGGTCAGCTGGACTAAGACAGAATATATGTGTGTGAATGAGAGGGAGGATAGAAGAATGGTGAGGATGCAAGGAGTAGAGGTGGCGAAGGTGGATGAGTTTAAATACTTGGGGTCAATAGTTCAGAGTAACGGTGAGTGTGTAGGAGAGGTGAAGAAGAGAGTACAGGCAGGATGGAGTGGGTGGAGAAGAGTGTCAGGAGTGATTTGTGACAGACGAGTACCAGTAAGAGTGAAAGGGAAGGTCTACAAGAGGATAGCGAGACCAGCTATGTTATATGGGTTGGAGACAGTGGCATTGACAAAAAGGCAGGAGTCAGAGCTTGACTTGGAAGAGTTGAAGATGTTAAGATTTGCACTAGGTGTGACGAGGATGGACAGAATTAGGAATAAGTATATTAGAGGGTCAGCCCAGGTTGGAACGTTTGGACACAAACCCAGAGAGGCAAGATTACGTTGGTTTAGACATGTGCTGAGGAGGGATGCAGAGTATATTGGGAAAAAAGATGCTAAGGATGAAGCTGCCAGGTAACAGGAAAAGAGGAGGGCCTAAGATAAGGTTTATGGATGTGGTGCGAGAGGACATGCAGGTGGTTGGTGTGACAGAGCAAGATGCAGAGGACAGAAAGAAATGGAAACAGTTGATCTGCTATGGCGACCCCTGACTGGAGCAGCCGAAAGAAGAAGAAGATATATATATATATATATATATATATATATATATATATATATATATATATAATTTATATATATATATATATATATATATATATATAGATATATATATATATATATATATATATATATATATATATATATGTATGTATAATTTATATATATATATCTATATATATATATATAATTTATATATATCTATATATATATATATATATATATATATATATATAATTTATATATATCTATATATATATATATATATATATATATATATATATATATATATATATATCTATATATATCTATATATATCTATATATATATATATATATATATATATATATTTATATATTTTTGGGTTACCCTTATATTACCGAACGTTCAAATGTTCGACAATGATATGGTTAAGACCTTATCATCAAACATTTGAATGTTCGACAATGTAAAGGTAAGATAATTCAGATGAAATAAAATAAAGAACAGTGTCTATAGCAAGCCCCCTGCACCCCCCACATCCCCGTTACCAAAATATACCAACTCCAAGATCACACTAAATTGCGGTCATGGCAAATGACTGAATGGACATCTCCATACAGTGCTGAATGGGAATATTTCCCATTACCTCAATGTAGTGCGATCTTGGATTTGATATATTTAAGTAGGTGGGGTGTGGGGGGTACAGGGGGGGGGCTTGCCCCCCCTACCATAAACATTTTGTTTTGCTTGATTTTTTTTTTTTTTGTTATGTTTACATTGTCGAACATTTGAATGTTAGATTATATGGTTTCGGCCATATGAGTGTCGAACATTTGAATTCGAAAAATGTAAAGGTAACCCATATATATATATATATATATATATATATATATATATATATATATATATCTGCTCTTTCTCTCTTTCTCTCTCTCTCTCTTTTTTTTTTTTAGGGGACGTTCTGTACACAACCAAAATGAAGTGTGAAGTGCACTCTTAGAAATGGAAAACACTGGTATCATGAAATGAGGGAATCACTGTTCTATTCCCTATGTCCTAGACAAGAAGATGGAAGATTCACCCACCATCAAAATGTATTTGTGTTGACTGTTGACAAGCCTTAGTTCAGTTGTAGGATTGGCACCTGTGGGGGGTTAAAAGAAAACTTAAATCCAATGTACTACACACCCTTGAATTAGTCTACTGAATGCCCCCAGTTCTTGCTTTAGTCAACCATGAACACTGCATCTGTTAAAGTAAAAAGAAAACTAACAACTTCCTAGACAAGCCAGCACATCCTAGAAAGCATTATAGCTATACTGCTTAGTTTCCTTTCTGTAAAAAGTTGGCCCATGTATGAAGCAAAGTCTGACAGTCTGCTGCATACTGTGATATAACCAACCATTTCTTCTTACCTATCCTGGATTTTGGCTCAGGACAATGTTTTTTAATCTCTCTTAAACTGATGATCAGAGGAGAAAATTAACACTGGGATTCAATAAACTCTATGTGGGCATAGTGCAAAGCCTGCATGGACTTTATGTTTGTTTGTTTGTGTGTGTGTGTGTTTGTGTGTGTGTGTGTGTGTGTGTGTGTGTGTGTGTGTGTGTGTGTGTGTGTGTGTGCGTGGTGCTGTGTGCTGGTGCTCGGCGTGCAGCAGCTTGTAATGCATTTTGCATAATACATATCACATATTCATGCCATGTGCCATGTTTAAGCATAGTTTTGTGGCTAGCAAATCTGTTGCTAGCCAGGAAACCATGTAAGCAAACAAGAATGGAAACCCTGTTTAAATCAGACACTGAAGATGTGCGGTTTTGCGTGGAATGCCACAGTGATCACCAGGGCTTAACAGATAGCTCTCAATCTCTTAGAGCAAGACATCTGGACAAAGGTCAACATAATGGAGGACAATGACCCAGAAATATTGACATATCTGACATATTTGCTGTGAAGAAATGTGCTAGAATAACCAGGGAGTTGTACATGTTCTGAAAGATTTGAGTATGAAACTTGAACATACTTCTCAATGTCTTAATAGCAAGAAATTGGGAGAAAGCAATACATAATGGTGGGACAAAGGCCCGACAATAGGGACATTTTTGAAATATTGCTCTTACAAACTTAGAAAGTTGATAGAATAATAGGTTTTACATTAGCATGAATTTTCTAAAGTTTGAAATTCAAATGGCTGTCATTATTTTCTGACTTCAGTCCACAATAACACACCAATGATTTGCCAGAAAACCAAAATTTTATTAGGGAAAGATTAAAAATAATATGAGACAAACAGAAACAGTAGACGGAGTGCCATGCAAAATAAACACTAAGGGGAAGTGTGTGTATTGAATAGGGATACACAGATGAATTGTAGGAATGTACACAGAGAAAGAGGTCAGGTGAAACAACCTAGTGTACAGCAAATGTGGGTGTGTCGATGGAAGATGGTTGTAGCAGCAACACCAGACATGTACCTATATGATAGAGGAGGGACTGCACAGAACAAATTGATTATGTGACTGTCACACAAGGTGACATTACAATGGGCAGATCAGAATCCTTACATGAATAATGCAGAAGACATCTGTCGGGGATCTGACATACAGTTGGGGTAGGGTGCATATTGTGAAGCTGTGCAAACTGATTTGACTGAGTATGAGTATAATCTCTGCAGAGGTCACCAGCAAGTGGGACACAGGTAAAGGCTCATGGCTAACATTTAAAGAAGCAACCACAAGAATGGACAATATCAGAATAATACCACCAGTAATCCCATGCCTCTGACATAACGTATGTGATATAGACTGATAAGAGAGGATTCATCACAAACTCAGTTGTATAACTATTATGAGATGTACACACTCTGTGAGGGTAATCACCCACACTGTCCTGGCACTGTAACATCTGCTGGAGGTGTTAGGAGGGGAGGGACACTGCTATACCTGTATGCAACATTATGAACAATAGAGGCTAGTTGATTGGTGTGCATGGCATATACATATCTATCTCTCTCTCTCTCATATATATATATATATATATATATATATATATATATATATATATATATATATATATATAGATATATATAAATATATGGATTCCTATTACAAGAATGAAAGTCCACTACTTTGAACTTGCAAAAGGAAGCCTCACTTCTGCGAAAGTTCACTTTAACGAAAGTGAACTTTTGCATAAGTGTACTTCACCGAAAACACCGCAGCACAGTGGAAGATATAAAAAACAAGCTATGTCCTCCATTATGGTACGATAGTCATGAACCTTAGGGTTAAGGCACAAGATAGGGTAAGGGGATAGTTAGTAAAGCTATCCCCTTATCCTAACCCATGCCCTAACCCTAAGGTTCATGACTATCACACCATAGTGGAAGACATTGCTATGTCTTCACTGTGCTGCAGTCGTCACGGACCTTAGGGTTAGGGCACAGGTCATGGTAAACTAAGACCCGTGCCCTAAGCCTAAGGTCCGTGAGTACTGCACGGAAGTTCAGTACAACACCCATCCATTGTACTGAACTTCGCATAAGTGCACTTTCGATTAAGTGCACTTTCGCTGCAGTAAGCATTCCATGCACTATTTCGAATTTGTGAAAATTCGATCTAGTGTATGGAACCCATATATATATATATATATATATATATATATATATATATATATATATATATATGTATGTATCTATATCTATATCTATATCTATATATATATATATATATATATATATATATATATATATGGTTTCACTTCATTATCTTGAAATACTGAAATATCTAATTTCAGTATTTAGAAACCATAAAGTCGAATCATCCAAATACCAAAACTTCATAACCGTGAATCCAGAAATGTTGAAGTCACGGATATGGTGTTCCAGTACGTGACGTGGGATGTTTGTGCCTCATGTACGGTTTGGTGTGTAGACTTGGCTGGGGATTAAGGTAAGTGAATTTTTTTTTAAGGTTTTGGGTAGGTATTGGAGTGTATGTGAGTGGGTTTGGAAGTATTAGGTGTGGGTTAGGGTAGGTAGGTGAAAGTATGAGTGTTTAAGTGCTAAAAGTGGTGGTGTTTGTATATATGTGATGTGTGTGTGCGCGAATGGACTGTAGAGTGTGTAGTGATGAGTTTGCTGTCTTTTTCTGTTTGGTGCAACCTTAGAGTTAGTATATATAAGTAGTGGGGGTGTGGGGGTACAGCCCCCCACATGGGAGGGTGCAGGGGGGCTTGCCCCCCTACTTATTTGTAGGGTAGGTTTGTTTATTTGTGTTTTTGTGTTTGTGTGTTTTGTTTGTTTGTTGTAGTGTTGGAAGGATGGTGTATGTGTTGTGTGGTGTATGGTGTGTTTACGTTCGCGACTACAAATTTTCCGCTTTTGGGGATTCGGTTTTTAGAACATTTGGCTTTATAGTTTTGAGATACTGAAGTTCGATATTTCAGAGAGAGAGAAAGAGAGAGAGAGCACAATCCACACTGTCATAAATGATATCCATGCCATTAATATTTTAATGTTGCCAAACACCTATGTATGTAGTGTGTGCATCACCAGAACAGATGGCAGACATGGATCTGGTGTAACAACTTGATTGGTGTTCCCCACCATCAGAAGGTCATGTTTAGGACATGTGAAGAATACCTAGGCATGGCCAATAAACCATATGACAGCTCATTGTGACAAAGGTGGTACACTTCAGTTACACTTCAGTGGAAGATTCGTAGGGAGGTATATGAAGAAAGGTGCATTGTGCTTAGTTATTGGTGTAATGCAGCCTGGGAAATATGGAGGTATTATAACCCTTAATGTGGATGTCCTTCACATACTTAGTACTTATGTTACATACAAGGGAGTCAGCACAGTGACCGCATGCTGGTGGATGTTTTACTTACTATCTACCCGAGGACACAGGTCACATATCTATTGGTCTGATTATAGGGTGTGACGTCCACTTTATACTTGGGTTGTGTGTTTGTTTTCCTGACATCACAGTTGGAGTCAATGTGTGCCCTCAATCTGTAGTCCTTCAGGCAGCTGTTTAGATACAGGATGTCATCTGTGATGTCCATCACTTAACTAGTGTGCAGGAAAGAGCCTAGAAGACAGCCCTGATGTACAAGCCTAATCACTGGCCTGAAATATAGGTCACTTCATACATTTCAAGCTGGTAAGTTGCCAAGTATGTGATACACTGGTCTACGCACTTGGTGATATAGCTGTGTATGGCATCATCTGACAGTTTTCATTGAATACCTCAGTGTGGATTTGTGTTAAATGCCTTGACATGGTCAAGTTCCACAAGATGATAGTGTTGTCATCCTGCATGCCCTCGATCACCTCTTTGAGAACATCTATCAGATGTAAAAGACATGATGCAGCAATAATAACTGACACAGGTGTTTTGCACACAGCCAGGATATTACCACTGTCCATTTAGAAAAGGACCATGATGACATGCTTGTTTACCTCACAGATGAGGAGAGTCAGGATGTGTCGATACATGCATGCATCAGGTGGTGTACCCCCAATTCAGGGATGCAAGTTGATGTACACCCTTGTATGGGAACATAGCCCATGTGGAGGGTGTGTTGAAATGTGTATTCAACCATATCAAGAAGGTATATCTGCTGAGTCACACCATAGGCAATCTGTGATGTTATCACAGCCCATTGATTCCATGTGATAGGCCTGGATTAAGGTTAGGCAGACAGTGCATATTGCGTATCATGAAATGGCCTAGGGTTTGACAGAATACCCCACATAGGTATCATTGCGGAACTCTCCCAGTTGGAGATTAACCCTTACATCACTAAATGGTAACCAACTGGCTCACTGACAGAACACATACTGTGAAAGTTGGTGAATCAACCTGTACCAGTAGAGCGGTCACCACTGGTGTACCCCAGGGATCTATGCTTGGCCCTTTACTGTTTGGAATCTTTTTCTCAACAATTCAAGCTAAAGTATATGGCCTTTGGCTTACCATGTTTGCTGATTCTTGCATATTGGGTGCAAACACTGAGTCCACCAATGATGATAGCATATGATGAGAGGAGCTAACACAGAGAAATGATTGATGACAAAGCCATACAATCGACAAATAAATGCAGAAATATGTATTTATGTTGTCCTTCTCAAAAGTAGAATTCCATGCTAATTACAGCACTGACAACAGTCCTGCTAAGCGGAAACCCAGTAATGCAAACATTGGGAACACATGTAGGTAGCAATCTAAACTTTGATCACCAAGTATCCACACTGGTATTGAAAGCCTGTGTTGTGCACATCATGTGTCACACCATCATATTCAGGTCATCGAATTGTATGACAGCACTCTACTTGAACATCATCAGAACACTAATAGAGTATAATGCTCTGTTTTGGCTGTACCTCACCAGACACATGCAGCAGCTGAAGAGACCACGGGTCTTTCTCATCAAGAAAACACAATACCTACAAATCATGCCAAAATGTATGTGGGTAGTCTGAAAGCCATGTCACAATAATCTGTATCATATAGGATGAGGTGATTTCAGCCTGGCCTCCAGGACAGTCTCTGACCCTGCCCTGGTGGGAATAGTGTGTATCTAAAAATCAGATATATCTGATTACATTAGCAGTCTCTGTTGAGAAGAATATGGTAATAACAGTGTCCCACATGCTCATGTAAATGGCTGTCTGCAATGTCAGACAAGAGCATAAAGACACACACACACACACACACACACACACACACACACACACACACAGTTGACTGCAGTGAAAATAAAATTCCCTACCTATCTAAGCACACAGACAATAGACTTCTGTATTTAAGCCAAGTGCCACAGCTGAAGTCGGATGTCGAGTGTCTCAGACAGCACTTTATAGCTGATGACAGCAGTATCTGTTGAGGAGAATATGGCAATAACATGGTCCCATATGCTGGTGTAAAAGGCTTGCTGTAATATCAAGCAAGAGCAAACAACACACACACTTGTCTGCAATGAGAATAGATTCCCTATCTATCTAACTACATAGACTACAGTCCTCTATATTTAAGGCAAGCACCACATTTGAAGTCTGAATCGAAGTGTCTCACACAACACTTTATAGCGGATGACAACAGCAGTTTCTGTTCAGGAGAATATGGCAATAACAGTGTCTTACATGCTGGTGTAAAAGGCTCTCTGTAATGTCAAGTAAAAGCACAAATACACACATCTAGTTGACTGCAGTAACAACAGAACCCCTACCTATCTAGATATACAAACTAGAGAACTCAGAACTTTACCCGAGCACCACGGTGCAAGTCTGACTTATATAAGACAGAAGGTAACTTATAGTGGATAACATCAGCAGACCATGTTGGAGAGAAGATATTGGGAGGCCTGCATGTAATGGATGTATAGGCATGTGGAAGCATTAAAATGTTGTCAACTCATAGCACTGGAGCAGTAACTGTAGGATACACAATCACAATTCTGTTCTTCTGTGTAGACACACATGCACAGTTGCCTGCAGTGAGAATGTACCCCCTATCTAGCTGTGTAAAAACACAGGTGCCCATATTGAGCATAGTTAGTTGGTCATTGTTAGTAAACTGATTTTGTGAGCAGCACTGAATGGCCCTGTCCATGAGGGACATATATGCCAACCCATGGGTGAATTTACAATCACCCATTCTGTTGTCAAGGTTGCACTTGAATAGGTTCTTTGAAGAGTACTGCTTGAAATACAGTGAGAGCCTATTACAGAGAAGTGTCAATCACTGGGAGATACATCTGTCTCCCCAACATGTTTTGTTTATGTCACAGGTTAGGTTGAGATCCCTGCAGTAAGTTATTCTTGCTCCATTTGATTTACAGATGTCCAACATTTCCAGTAGCGCAGGCTCTGAGATTGCTGCCAGGCATAGGTCATCTCTCAGCAGCCTGCATGATACTGAGTACACTGACAGGTCTTTCAGTCTTTCCATGTATGTCATATTTTGAAGGCCTTGGATTCTCCCAGGCTCAAAGTTCTTTGTTTTCTCCAGTTGCTGCAGGTGGTGAGGTACAGTCAGAAGGGAGCAGTGTGCTCAATTAGAGCTATGATCTCCCTGGTGTTAGATGTGATGCCCTTATTTATGAGGTGTGCAATATAGAATGTGTGTTTCACCACTATGGACACATAGTAATTGAAGTGTAGACTACTATCAACATGTGGTTTCAAGTCTAGCAACACCGTGTTTGAGCTTGAGAGGTGCTATGTATATCATAAATAGAAGGGCACTTCATTTCCAAAGGGGACAATAAGGCATTGTTTGCTTTAAGGTTCAGTCTGTGAGTCTGGCTCCTATCATTTGTCTGTGTCAGCCCCTTCTGTAATATGTTACCATCACTGGAAGACTCTATATGACTATCTCCAGTTAACTGTCATCTGCAAACATTGTAAACCACAGGCCATCTACCTTGGGCTGGGCTTCAGAAAAATAATTCCCAAACAGTTGAGAGCCCAGCAGATATCCTTGTGGTATTCCACTGGTAAGTAGTCTAGTGGTGGAGGTGCAGTCCCCAACTTTGACAGTGTGTATTCTATTGGTGAGGCAGTTTGCTATCCATCAAATAATGGATGGGTTAATTCCCAGATGGGAGATTTTCTCTATGATACATGAATGGGGGATAGTGTCAATGGCCTTGGATAACTCATCATATGTGGTATGCCCTGCTATCCCTCATCCAGGTATTTGGAGTCAGTATCAAAGAATTCTACTAGATTTAATAAGCAAGATCTACCTTTGACAGTACCAATATGTGTAGAGTCAAGTGTTTTGAAGGTTACCTATGTCCCTGTGGATAAGGTCCACACTGATACCTTTCCTAGCCTTGCAGATAAGGCTTTTTAGGCTTATGGGTCAATATTTCTAGTTCTACATGTTACCAGATTGATGACCATTGCATATCACACAACACTGGATATTAATTTCTGTAATGTAGGTGATATATGTTTGGAAAAAGTAATGAACACCAGGGTTGCAGTATTTTGGGGGAGGCAACACATGGCTGTATTGTAAATGTGTGACATATTGTTAGATAGGGCCTTAAGTTTGTTATGTTTCCACATGTAATTTCATGTCAGAGACAGGAAATGGGTAGTAAACAGAAATAATAAATACTATGTACTTTTCCATAGCACAGTGAGCAGCAGGTTTGCACAACTGTTGTCAAAATGCTCATGCATGTGAGATACACATTTCCAATACTATTTATATTTACACATAGCTAAGCAGTGTGCAAAAGTGAGCCACATTGTTAAAGTCTGAGAATTAGTACTGAATGCATGAAACACACCTGCCGCTTAACTGACTCTGTGACAACAGATACAAATGCATTGACACATTCCTTTTTAAGCCCAGATGATACTGGCTTTGAATCCAGGTTTATCTAATACGTTCAAATACTTTAAAATAAACATTAATAATGCAATGACATGCATTCTGTGTAGTACATGTGTTGCTGTATGTGGCATATTTCAGCAGGATTAAGAGGCATTGTGCAGAGATAAGTGCAGCATTTTCCAACTGCTGACCATCGCTCTGCATTGATGCATGATACACACCCCCACAAAACATGGAGCCCAAAAACTGCAGGGATCCATTACTTTTTCTGCTACTTATATGTTATGCATGATTCTATTTTACAACTATCCATTTCTTTAACAGTGTAAACTGAAAATATGTGCAGAATATTATCTGAATTTGCACTGTCACCTCTGCAAAGAGGTGTGACCACAATGCAATCATGTTGTGTAGCCAATTAGTCTGAATCAAGTGTGTCAAGAAGACATGTGCAAAATGGAAAGCTATGTATGGGAATATTTTTTTCTTGTGAGACAGGTGCACATTTATTTTTTTATTTCTGAGCGAGAGAGGAATGTTGGGGAATGGGTGTAGATATGTCTGGGTCAGGTGAGTTGAGTAGGTGAGGAAGCAATTGCAGACAGACAAGACAAACAAGAAAAGAGACAGGAATGGTGATGGACACAAAAGGTTGAGGGACACCATGACTGGGGTGAGGGAGGGGTCAACCCAGGCCCATGACTATCAAGCTTGGAGACAGTGAGAACTGAGTCATCACCCATCAGACTGTCATCACTGTCACCTCATTCTGCTGGTGGCTGGAGTCCTTGATGTCTCCTCCTCCAATGGAACATGAAAAAGAGCAGCCTCTCCATCTGGTCTAGGCTTGCACCAATGGTGCAGTGCATGACCATACACACTATCACTGGCAACTTACTGTGGGTGATGAAATCAATACCTCTGCCACTGCTCCTGGAAGGTACCACTGGACCAGCCTCTGGGGCAGGACTACCTGAGGGAACAGGTAGTGTAGGGACAGCAAGCAATGCTGCCATGTTGGCTCCCAGATATGCTGGGCATCAGTGCTAAAGCTGATGGAGCGGGGCAGGCTTATCTACTGGGGATGCCCTAACTCATTGTGCTGTAGACCATTTAGTGATGTGGTACACATGGATGACATGGACACATTTAGATAGCAAATAATAAAAATAAAATAGAAAAAGAAAAGAAAAAATATTTAAAATAAATAAATAAATAAAAATAAAAAAATTAAAAAGAGAGATCAGGGTTGGGATGAGAGAAAAAGAGATAAAATCAGTACCATCATATGTGGCATACAATAAATTGATACAATTATATAACTTTTTTGTCTTAAGTTTTACATTTAACTGTCCCTCCTAACAGATACACACTATACTGCAGATTACTGCAAATAATCCTTGAAATGTGCATATATTGCATATATGCGTTCTCCAGTTGTACAGATTATAGTTTACAGCAGGACATTTGTGCCACTAGTACAGAGTTTTGTTTTTTTTTTCTCAGTTTTTTTTTTTATTTTTCAAATACATTTGAATGAATTCCATAGTATTTATACATAATATCTTAAATAACTATGTACACTATTTACATTAGCCTGACACTATAGCAGATCTTAATGTATACAGGTACATTATAAGTATGTCCAATCCATTATCAGAGTGTTTGATCAATTATTGTATAGTGTCAATCAACGATAAGACTTTTCCCCAAGGGTTGTTGATAAATGGCTTTGGATAAATTCTTAGTTCTTTAATTTTAATTTCCAATAATCCTGTGGTCCTCAGTAGGCTGTAGAAGTCTTCCAAAGTTGGTATTGCATTTATATTCCATCTTCTTGATATATACTTCCTTGAAATTGCAAGTATAGTCCATACTAGATACATGTTTGACCTATTCAAATAAGGACTTTTGTTCACATTTAATAATACAAGAGCTTTAGTTAAATAAAATGATTCATTAAATAAGGCTTGTATAAAGTTATTAATACCATTCCAAAATGACTTAATGTTAACACAATCAAAGAAAATGTGGTTCCAATCTGCACTATGTACTTGCTCACATCTCCAACATATTCCTTTAATGGAAGAACTAATTTTACTGATTCTGTCTGGGGTTAAGAAGGCTCTGTGTGTTTCCAATTAAAAACTTTCCAGTATTGTATAAAGGATATATATTTTACCGATAATAAGATATTTTTTTTTAATATCTTCAGTTAACTGTATTGAGTGTACTTTTGTTATATATTTCCAATATGAGGTTTTGGGTGTTGTTTTATAATTTATCAATATTTTGTAAAATTTTGAAATACTGTTTCCCATGTCAAAGTTATTGTATATGATTTTGTATATGTATTTCGTAAATTCAGGTATTTCTTTAAATGAAGAGTTGTTAATTATTCTACTTAAATCTTGTGAATATGACAGAATACTCTGTAAAATTTGCCAGTCCTGTTGTGGAATTTTGTATGTTGTTTTTATTACATGCATGTCTAAAACATTTAGTTCTTTGATACACTGGAGCCAGCAAACAAATCCTTTCTGTTCCCAGGAATTTATAATTTCTCTATATATTTTATATAGAAAGTTCTTTGTAACTATAAATGGTGTTAAAAGATCAAACCAGATTTTTAAATCTATATTTGCATTATCTATATTTGCATTAATAATTTTCCTAAATGAGTCAAAGTAATAATTGATCATACAAGTTTTAGTAGGTTTAGCTATGTTATATTACATACTAAGACATAATATGTGCCATGGCAAATTGTTTTTATCTATTTGATTTTTTTTTTTTTTTTTTTTTTTTTGTAAATCAAATTCATCTATTGATATTACAGTTAGTAATTCTTTCCAGTTTGCAGAATAATTTGGACTTATCCATTCTGAGATGGCTTTAGATATTGATGCTTTTATATATGTTTCTATATCAGGAAAGTTTGATCCTCCATGTTTCCATGGTCAGATATGATGTATTAAAGCTATTCTGCTTCTTTTGGGAAACCATAAAAACTTTATTAGGCATGAATATATTTCTTTAAGTATATTCCTTTCTGGTAACAGTTGTATTGACAAGGCTATATATAGGATCTTAGGCAGTAAAACCATTTTTAGTAACTGTAGTCTGACTTCAAATGTTAATATTATTTTGTTCCATTTTTTTCAGAGATTTTAATTGTATTGATGATATTATTGTAGCTTTTAGAGACTAATTCATTATTATCCTTGCATAACTCAATTCCTAGATATTTTAAGGTAGATTCTTGTTTCCCTATGATGTGATCCCCTTAGTCTGCAGTTCTTTTTTATTTAAAAATAAAAATTTTGATTTTGATTTATTGAAATGGAGTCCTGAAGTCATATGAAATTTGTCAATTAATATATCTATTTCTTTTGTCTCTTTTGTATTAGATAATGTTAGTAATATGTCATCAACAAACAGCATTACTTTAGAATTGTATTGTTCATAAACATCTATTCCTTTGATTTTTATATTGTTATGAATTGAATTGCCATTGTTTCAATAGCAAGAGCAAATATAATTGGTGACATGGGAAATCCTTGTTTAGTGCCTTTTGTTATATGTATGGATTCAGGGTTAAAAGGATGTAACTTGACATATGCTAAATTATTTGTGTGTGTGTGTATATATATATATATATATATATATATATATATATATATATATATTCTTTAGAAGATGAACAAAGGATGCAGAAAATTCAAATAGCATTAGGATTTTGAATACATAGTCCCAATTTAGGGAATCAAAGGGTTTGTGTATATCTGAGCCAATTATGTTTCTTTATTTTCTTTAGTAACATAATATATAAAATAAATTATCCTTTTAATATTGCCATGTGTGCCTATGATATATAAATCCAGTCTGATCATTATTTATTGTTTTGGATAGTGGTATTTTCATTCTGTTAGTTAATATTGTCATAAATATATTATAGTCATTATTTAATAATGATATAGGTCTATATGAGGTGCAGAGATTTGTGGATTTGTTTTCCTTTAGAATTGGTATGATTAAGGAATATCTCCAAGAATGTGGTATAAAAGCTTGAGACTGAATTTCTAATAGAGTTTTATGGAAGAGGGATAGTACCTTTGAAGGAAAAAAGTGTATATAGTTCCATAATTAGGCCATCTATACCTGGAGCGTTATTATTTTTATCCTCTTTTATTGTATCTGTAATTTCTTTGTAGGATATGGGTGCTTGCACATCTAGTTTTAATTTTTCTGGTAATTTTATAGAAAACATTTTTCAACTAGATTTAATTGATGAATATGTATATTTTCTTTTTGGAAATGTTCCATATAGTGATTTCTATAGGCATCAAGAATGTCACCTATATCTGAGACATTTTTCCCTTTCTTTTCATGGAAGATACTTTTAATGTTATTAGATTTTGATTGTATTTTGATCCTTGTGGATAAATTATGTAGATATTTCGGAGAAGTAGCCAAGATATTCATTTTTAGTTTTTCTAAAGCTAAACTAGTTTTATGTGTTAGAATTTAGTTGTATTTATTGTTTAATACTTCTTCTTTCTTTTTCATCTCCAAATGATTTTGAATTTTTTCAGCTTTTACTGACAAAAGTTTGAATTGTAGATCTAATAATTCAGAATCCCCTTCTCTGATTTTTTATGTTTATAACAAGTTAGGGTTTTACCATATATGTAAGCTTTTATTGAGTTCCATATCCTTATTTTATTTATCTCTGTGGTGTAATTAATATCTAAGAAGAGCGGTAATTCAGATAGTAACTATGTTTGAACGATTTAATTTTAGTCATATATGCTGCAATTCTAGAGTTAAAGATTAATGCTTTGTACCCATTTTGAAGTTTTAGTATCAATGAATTGTGGTCTGAAAAGGGGCAGGGATTGATTGAGAAATTAATGATTTTAGAGTGTAAACCACAGGCAGCAAATATTTTATCTATTCTAGTTTGGGTACCAAATCTGTGATCTTGATGAGAAAACAATGGAGTTTTAACTTCTTTAAATTTAAAAGTATCTACAAGATGAGATGATTCTACCCACTTGTTTAAAGCTTTTAATACAGCAAATGTATACAACAGTCTTTTATTTGTAGTTTCAGAAATATCAAATATACAGTTAAAATCTCCTCCTAATATTAAGTTGCCTTTGTTATTATTGGAAATGAAATCCAAGTGTTTGTTAACAGTTCCTGTTTCAATGCCTGGGAACCAGTATAGATTGGCTAGGGTTCATATTCTGTTATTATATTTAAATATTACTAATGCCATAAGGCCTTCTTTATCTTCATACTTATAAATGATTTCTGGATTAATCACATTTGTTTTCCATAAAATTGTTATTCCTTTTGTCATTATCTTATAAGTAGATTGTGTCAATGTCATATATTCCTTAGGATTCCATTTGTAATTGTCATTTGTTTTGAAATGAGTTTCTTGAAGGAAGACAATTTGTGCTTTGTTCAGGTTTAAATATTTCAGTAGATCTGATCTCTTGCTAGGATTGTTTAAGTCATTGGTATTTAAAGATAATAAAGTTATATCCATCTTAGGTTATTTTGACTATGTATTTTTTTTGTTTTATTGTGACTATTAAACATTTTCCTCTGATAACTATAAAGTATATGTTTGAGCTTTTAAAGGAAATTATCAGTTTAAGACTTTGAGTGTTTACCAATAAAGTAATGTTTTGGTCAGGCATACCAAACATGTTTTGGTGAAATAAATTTAAATTAATAAATGTTAACAAAACTAAGATCCGCACTAGCCATGGAATGAAAATCATTCCTAATCTGATGGATAAACCTAAGTTCATCCGATTATCACTCATACCTTGACAATCCAGAACATCTGAGCTCCATAAATTGAATTTTCATATGGAGAATATTTGTAATAGGAATAAGCAATATTTATATTATTTTGAACAGATATAGTACTATTGTAGATTAGACAGAATTCTAATACACTATAAATGTCTAGTTATTGTATAAGCATTTAATACTTACATGAAATATAGATGACAAGCAATTCAATCATAGTAAAGTAGGATGTATCATATATAAAACATCAGTAAAAGATTATAGCATGCAGTTATTTGACATGTTCACCCTTATTGATGTAGTCTTTAAAAACGTATTACTCAATATAAATAGATGGGAATAATATTTTACCTAATGTCTGTAATACAATGTATTTTACTGGATATATCAGAAGTTACATTTGATTGTTTGCCAGCATTTAAGTAATCACTTTGTTCCTAACTTACTTAAAGCATCAAGTTTGTTTTATGTGAACATTGATGAAAGTTAGTGCATTTTAATTATCAGTGCATCTCTCTTCCCCCATTTCCTACACATAAAGGATTTTCATATCTGTCATTTCTTGTTATAAAAGAGTGAAATTATAGGTTAAAAACAACAAATTCACTTATTGTGATTAATGATTACAAGTTCCTTTCCATATTCATAAATTGCAATTTTATGGCATATACTGAAAGTTTTTAGATTTAAATGGCAACATTCTATTTTGTATATTCAGCAATGTTTAACCTGAGTGATTATTGTCAATTTAATATTATTTGTTCATAATGTGATTGTTACATTCTATAACATTCCTAGCTCAGGCTTCTATTGTTCCTTTGAACAACGTTGCCAGTTTGATGTCATGTATAAAGCTTAAGTATTATGTGTGGTCAAGATAGTGTACAAAGCCACAATTCAAGTTAAAGCAATTATATGACTTGTTATGAACATTTACTTATATGAGAAAATCATCATGCTTCCCCTTGATGTTCAATATAATGTATGTCATTTATGACAAGTTAAATCAGTAGTGTTATTATACACAAGCCCATGTTATTAAACTGAGTGTCTATTGTCAATGTAATACTATTTGTTCAGAATATGATTGTTACATTCTGTGACATTTCAAGTTCAGGCTTCTATTGTTTCTCTTGAACAGCTTTGTCAGTTTGATGTCATGTATAAAAATTAGTTACCTTGGTAACCACTTAAGTATTATATATGATCAAGATGGGATACAAAAACTACAATTCAAGTTAAAGGAGTTACATGACTGTTTATGCATATTTACTTATATAAGAAAATCATCATGCTTCCCCTCGATGTTCAGTGTAGTGAATGTCATTTATGACAATTTAAGACAGTAGTGTTAGTATACACACACCCATGTTATTAAATCATGTCTTTAATGTCTAAATTCAGCAGACTAATTCATCTTTTATGACAATTATATATTTTATGTCTAGATGTGCTAAAATCATACATTATATAACTAGGCTGTTGCTTAGTTTTTGAGAAACCACAAGCTGTAATGCTTATTTTTAGCTCCTTCCAAGCATCATGTTTATACAGTCTATAGACTTTAAATTATGAGACCCTTCTAGTTTTTTATTTGTTAGAAGTATATTTCCATCCTTACATACACACATATCAATACTTCAAGCACGGGCAACAATGCCCATCCAGTTCAACTTTTCTCAAAATATCCAAATCAATATTTGTCCTGCTCCATTTTACCAGCATGTTCCATGCAATGGCCACTCTGCCAATATACCACTCAACACACCTTCCATTCCCACAGATATTTCCACGAAGGGAATCTGATGACTCTCTAGCACTTCCTGGCAACCCCAACCATCCCTACAGTCAGCTTTCATCATATGCCCAACACATCTGAGCAAGCTCACCTCCCAGACCACTGCAAAGGGCACTGCACAAGATCAAGTGCTCTTAGTCTTTCACAATAACTCAGACTTCCACTCTTATGTTAAGTCCTTAACGTGTTTTGACCAAAATCCATTTTAAATATAAAATTGCGCTTATTTTTTTTCTATCAAGAATTAACTTAATGAGCTAAATGAAGTGTTGGGAGACCATCAATATGTGTACATGTGGTTTAAAACAGCCCTTTTATTATATTTTTTTGTTTTTAAAACCAAAAACTTCATTGCCGAGAATCATCTTGGTGGCTTCTCAGAGCCGTTAAGCATTATCGCCACTCTGTTTTTATTCCCATAGCAACCTGGGAGCATCTGCTTCTGTTAGTGCGTCTGTGTACTGCATACCAGATGCTCACAATGAACCTGAGGCAAAGCTTCACTTCACTGCAACTTCAAGCCTAAATCCCCTCCCTTTCAGTGAGGACACATTCTTCCAGCCTTCCCACCTCTCACTCAGCAGATGTATAAACAAACTATTCTCTGCCAAAATATCCCACATCACAGTTTTATCCACCCCCTTCCCCTGGATCCAGGCTAAAACACCAAATGTCTCTTCCTAATCCACAAGCATCAGTAAACCTCAATCACAAGCCATAACCCACAGCTTCCCGGAGGCAAAAACAGAAACATACAACAGCTGCCAGACACAGCTGCCTCCACATACACCATGTCAGGATTAATCAAACAGCACCCAAAGCTAAGATACCTGCCATAATTGATATTAACTATGTTTAGACTGAATAATAATGACATTTGTACTAGCTGCCAGACACAGCTGCATCCATGCACACCATATCAGGATTGATCAAACAGTACTCAAAGCTATGATACCTGCCATAATTGATATTAACTATATTTAGACAGAATAATTATGACATTTGTACTAAGAGCTTGCTACTCTTATTTAACCAGGATATGCATGACATTTCTAAATCATATTTTAACTGAATAAGGCAATAGTCTCCATTATAGCATTTTTTTCCAAAACACTCTACTGTTACTGCTATTATGTATGATGTTAATTTGTTACATTTCAGTCTGTACTCTGATGATGGTACCGTGTTGAATTAGTTAATTGCTTAAATTATTATAAACAATGAAAAATGAACAAGATAAGTATTCAGTGAGTTCAACTAGGGAACAGAAACGTCTATGTTTGTATTATATGTTGCTTTGTTTGGTTTGGCTTATATATATAATGTAAATGGTAACCCATCTTGACCTACCTTTGTTTGTGAAGAACTATTAGGCTCTTTGAACATTCTGAATAAATCATTGCTGTTTCTCAGTTGTTTAAGAAACCCTTCTTTTTTAAATAAAAGCAGATGACAAGTGATGCACCATACCAGTTGATACTTTGAGGGATGTAGTTGTAAGAGTTATTTTTTTGGACAGCTATCTTGGAATCACTTTTTTGTTTCTTCTTTCTAGCATCAGTCCAATGATTGGTTTATTTTATTCTTTTCAGAATATGGGCCAGCCATTCCATTTCTTCAGGGATAAACACTATGTTGTTGTTTTTGATGAATATAGTAGCTTCTTCTAAGTCATTAAAGGTTCTCATCTCATTGGCAAAATGTATTTTTATCTTGGCTGGAAAGGCCAGTTGTGCTTTAATGTTGTTTTGTTTCAACAGTTTTAATATTGATCAGACTTTTTTCCTTGGTTCTAGTATTCTGAAAGAATAATCATTGTCAAACCTTATCAAGCTTTGATTGTATTTTAAGGGTGATTTTCTCCAAGCAGATTTTAATATTAGTTCCTCATCCAGAAATGAAAGAAAATTTATAACTATGGATGTAGGTGGAGTATTTGTTGAGTTAGAAGCAGGTTTCCTCAGTGCTCTATGCACCCTTTCAATTCCAAATGAAAGTCTCTCTTTCAGGTCTAAAAATCCAGGATGTTAAGAATGAAATAATGTATTTTCCTTCAGTGTTTTCAGGCAGACCAAAGATCATTATGTTATTTCTCCTTTCCCTGTTTTTTAAGTCATTTATTGTATTAAGCAGCCATGTATTCTGTTTAAGCAGAAATTCTTTTTGGAATTCTTCCTCTTTGAGTCTCCCTTCAATGTATTTTAGATAAATCTCTATATTTGTTATTTTTGTATGGTGTTGCTATAATAGTTCCTTAAGAGTATCAGTCTGTTTTTGAGAATTTAATTTGAGGTTTTCCAAGTCATTTTTAAAGCCATCCATGTTCAAAAATAGTTCCTGTAAGGTAGATGTCATCAATTACAGTTCTTTTTTTTTCAAAGCAGCATCTGGGTGAGAATTCCTTGAGTTGTTCATTTTCAGTGACTTAATATATCTCCAAGTTACTTGACAGAAAAAAAATGGTATATCACCACCAAAATTGATATTTATGTAGTTTAGTAGTTTATCTATTGATTTCTGATGTTTTAAACTTGAAAATAATATTTTTTTTCTTATATTATTATACTAGTTTATGGAGCTCTCAAAATTCACTGCTCTCAGTTGGCCATCTAGGATCCGCCCCTCTAGAGTTTTTTTTTTTTTAATTTAATGTGAATAATATTGAATAAATAACATTATTGCATAGTTGTGGATTGTGGAATTTGAGCCCACAATCTCTAACTAAGGTCTAATATTAGACTCTTACAATTGCTTTGTGCTACAGACTAATGTATCCATACTTGCTTTCACTGTTGGGATATACATGCTCAATTTGATATAACTCTATAAAATACCAAAAACTATCATTAACTTTTAATGCTATAATAATACTTCTCTTCTGCTGCATGCATACCATTTGCTTTCCTCGGTCTCTCCAATCTAGCTTCATTGGCCTGGGCATTGAACTACCAATCCCTGGCAGCTGGTAAAAGAACAGAAGAGAACAGAAGAGCATTATGCATACCAGTCTTGCATATATTAAGATTTCTGAGTCTTACAAGTACTCTCTTTAGTTGATACTAATGCAGCTGTGGCATGTCTGCAGTCCTAAATTCCTCCAGCCAGTGATTGGATGTATCCCCTTTCCTCTTCTGTAGCTCATTAACATGATATTTATATTGCTCTCCAGTGTGCAGGATACCAGTGAAATTACATACAGCCTAAGCTAAACTATTCCACATCTCAGAATAGTCCCCCTGCAGAAGCCTTTGGCTGTGGTACTTTAACAGGAGTCCAATAAATATCCTGGCCTATTGAACACCCCACCTCTGTGCCCTAAACCTGACACCTTCACCACTAATGCTAGCCATGTCTATCAGCAGACCTAAAGCAATGGAGACTGATGCTTCCCCAGCAATTCCAGCTGCGGCATTTACTGGGAGTACACATAGCTGAGCAACTCTTTTGCATGATGGTAAGTGGAGATCAGTAGTGTTAAGCAGTGAGGAATTAAATAATTGAAATTGGAAGGTTACTCTGACACTTGTTCTTAGTTTGAGGGGTGTCTAATGATGTAACCTGGAAATATATATTGGAAGGGAAGGTAACTGTTAGGTGAGTTAAGTTTGCAGACATGCACTGGGGGCATAAATGTAATGACCTAACACATTTGCTTTTACTCTTATACACTGAGAAAATTGATTTTTGTAATATGGGATTCAATCCTAGGCATAAGGGACAAAACATTTTCCTTCACAGCATAGATTTTCCATCTTTGCCTCAGAAGTGGTGCCCAGACATAGTCAGGAATCATACATACATACAGGTGACAGTTTGAGCTGTTGCACATGTATGTGTGTGAACTAACAAGGTTATTAGATATAGATCTAGTTCTATATGTGTCCTAGGCAAATGTAAAGCCCATGCAAGTCCAGATAGCAGAATTATACTTACAGAAATATAGTACACAGTATACCCTCAGTTATACGTCTGAAAACACAATATTTGTTTATTTATTTATTTATTGCCATTTGTTGACCGGGAAAGTCCACTGGGTTAGAAACCCAATTTCAATGGAGGCCCAGGGAGAAAAGCTCCAGATACAAATACAGAAATATTAATACAGAAATAATTTTCAAATAGTGTAGACAAAGTTCTGAGGTACAGTACAAACTCCATAATGGGATTAGATATAATAATATGCAATAAACTGACAACAAATCATACAGACAGTAGACTACTTCAAGGTAGACATTTCTTTAAATTATGTTAGGCAGTTCTAGAGATAGAACTGGGAGTAAAGAGAAGGATAAAGTAAAATTAAAGATTGTAAACTGACTCAGCATGGGTTCTTAAGGTTTTGTCAGAAGTTAATATGTGACTTAAAGGAAGGAAGGAAAAAGTGAGAGATTAACTTAGTTTATGGTGGCTTAGACATGCGGTCACAGGAACAGATATGATTTTGGAGGTAGAGGCATTTTAGTGCAGATTTAAAGGTTTTTATAGAGTCCATTTGAGTGATAGAAGAAGGCAGAGCATGCCATAATGTGGCAATGGTATAGAAATAAAGGCAATAATGGTGTCCCTTCCGTCATACATATAATTTATATTAGCTCCACTATCTAAAGTGTTATAAGTGAGAGTGAATATAATAGAAACTGAAACAGTAGTAAAATGTATGGAATATCCTGTATTACAACCCTGGGACATATGTATGGCAGTCATAACCTTAAACCTATTGCCACAAGAAAGTTGAAATAACACGTGTCTGTGTTTCAGTTCATTGCCATAAACTGCACTTTCACAACATTAAAAAAAGTTGCACACCCTGTACTAGAACCCACGATCACCTATTCTCCAGCCCTACAATTATACCTGCTGCCACAGGACTAGTTACATAACATTCCAGAATTTACTAATCATTCTTAAGTTCTATGTGTTAACCGAGATACAACACCACTTAGCAGGTTTGTGGAGTGCCCCATAGAGTTAATTCAATGTATCCAGTTTTTATTTTTTGGCTGTCTGGGTCCTGTCTGATTCCTGGGTGGTCCAGTTGTTTAGGTTGCGTACTGCCATGCTTCATACAAATGAGTTAAGCACAGGCAAACCTAACATTCATTTCTTTTGTTCCTGTGATTGCTGTAAGCAACACATCATGCAAACACTGCCCCCCCCAAAAAAAAAATTATTAAAAAAAAAAAGAAAGGGAAAAAAAAGAAAAAGGGACAAGTAGTTGAAATGAGGAAAATCAGTCAAGACATACACACTAGAAAGGTGTGGCTTACATGAGATATTTCTACATAGATCTGGATATAAACTCTCATTCCAATGAACCATCAGAACACAGAAAGGTATTTTAGCTTGCAGGATGCTAACAGGCTAGCAGCAGATTTTTCCTGATCTACTATTACATTTACATTTCTGACAGGAAATTATATTTCTAAGTTATCCTAGCAGATTTTTTCAACTAAATAATAGTACTTCCAGTTGTTCTGAAAGATAATATTAAAACATATTTTTATATATCATTATTTTCCTCTCAAACTCCTATATGGAAAATCTCTATACTTAAAACTCAGAAAGAGTCACACAAAAGCAGGGTATCAAGATTCATTACTGAAGAAGGAATTTCAAACTGCACTTACTAATAATTCAAGAACTCTCACAGAAATGGACAGAATACATAACAGAATACACAATTTTAAGGAGAAATGTTCAAAACAAATGGAAAAAATGCAAGAGTCTATAAACCACCAAAAAATTCAAATATCCGGAATAGAAGATGCCTTAAATGACATGAATTATCAGAAGATGGAAACAACACTGAGTTCTTACTAAAACAAAATACTCTACTCTTAAACAAAATAGATGATCTAGAAATCAGGTCTCGAAGAAATAACATCCGCATCTTTGGTTTGCTTGAAAAAATTGAAGGAGGAAGCATGATGTACTTTTTAACATCCTGGCTCCCTAAAATTCTTGATTTACCCAAAGCTATGCCATATGTCATTGAAATAGTGGATAGGTCCTTGACTACTCCTTGTACTATAAATAATCCACCACAGAGATCTAGTGTTGTGAGATTTTTTTCATCACAGGACAAAGAATCCTTAAAACTGCCTGGTCAAAATCTCCCATCAAGCTACAAGATAACAATTATAAGATTTGATGATTATTCTGTAGCAGTGATGTCCAAAAAGAAATGGTTTCTACCTTTAATAAAAGATATTGAGAAAAAACAGATTAAAGTACATTTACTTTTTCTAGCCAGACTTAAAATATTTCTTTCTGATGATGTCATAATCTTCGAGGAAGAAGACAATGCTATGTCATTTTAAAATCAAAAAACATAATAGATCGACTAGAAGATATGGATTAGAATGGCAGTTCCTTAAAAACGACAAGCCAAAAGATTAATTGGAAAGTTAATGAAAAGAAAAAGAAGTTAAAAGAAAATTATACAACGATCCCCTATTAATATTCAAAAACGTGCACGCTGATTGGTCAGCATGCACGTTGTAAATCAGAGCTATAGTAATGTAAAAAGGTCCGGTCGTCCGGACTTTTAACATTACTATAACTCTTTTTTTACAGCAACGGAGAACGCAAGATCTCCATTGCTTCACACTGTCTCGCTATGTTAAATGAGATCTTGCTTTCTCTGTTGCTTTTTTTCAAAACTGTCTTGCTATGTTAAATGGCTTTAACATAGCGAGACAGCTTTAAAAAAAGCAACTGAGATTCTCCGTTGCTTTTTTTAAAGCTGTCTCGCTATGTTAAACCCATTTAACATAGCAAAACAGTTTGTAAAAAGCAATGGAGATCTTGCTTTCTCAGTTGCTTTTGCCCACAGCTCTGATGTACTGCGTAGGCATATGCATGCACTGTACATCAGAACTGCCTCAGAATACCAGACAGCTGTTGAAGGGCAGCAAGGAGGCATTATACAATGCCATCATTTAAGAAAAGTAATTATTTTTTTCTTAAATAATGTCATTGTATAATAGCAATAACCCACTTCTGGGTGTGGGTAATGCTGGATTTACCAACGGTTGGCTTTGTTTGGCCACTTGGGCTTTGCCGTCGTGACCAAACCACACCAACCATGGGTAAATCCAGCATTACCCACACCTAAGCATGGGTTATTGCTATAATAACTATTTACTTAACCTCTAATATCAATCAGCTTAATATTACTGCAATATAATATCTACTTATGTCTCTCTTTTTTAATTACTCATACATGCTTACAATCAAAAAGGAAATCTGGATACATTCCAAATTAAGGTAACTATGTTTTTTTACCTCTTTATTCTTTTCTTTTTTTGTTTTCTCTGTCTTGGCATTTGAAATGAATAATTACAATACCTCTTCATAAAATTAATATTCATATATGCATAGATAAAAAAATAAATAGTTAACAGGTCAATTACTGATATTGTGCCATTAGTTTTTTGTTTTATTTTAATGTTAAACATGCATTCACATTTCCTATACATATATTTACATACTAATTCTTATTTTAATATATTTAAACAAATATTCATAGTTAAATTAGTTTACTAAAATAGTTTACAATTACAACAGCTTTTTTTTATTTCTGACAGTCTTTTATTATGTAATGTTACTTAACTATAATAGCATAACTTCAACATTAATAGGTGGATTCCTTTGAAAGAATATGGATATAACAGTAGATGTTATTTATATATCTATGGTTTTGTAATATACCTTTGACAAGGTTTGATTTTGTACTTTTCAATTGTTTTGTGTTCTCTGACGGGGTTCGGGCTGTAGACTGCTTGTAATAACTTTAAATTGAGTTTTATGTGCTTTTTGTCATATCAACATCTGCTGGTCTGGTTCAGCTTTTGTGTTTGGTTTGATGAATAGTTGTTCATTGGTGACAAATGTAATGGGTTGTTGTGACTTTGGAGGGTGTGGTGAATGGACGCATTTGTATGAATACTGCAAAAGTGTGAAAAAACCCATTTTTTTCTCTCTCTTTCTTATATTAATTAATTCTGACAGCTAAAAACTCATGCACTTACTTTAGTAGAGTTTGAGACACTTGGATTCATCTTGTGTTTCAGTTTTCCCACCATAGGTACGGGACACCTCCATTGCAAATTAGTATTAATATTTAATGTTAGTATTTTCTAATCATTAAAGGATCAGTGCTGCATCTGTATCTGACATAGTGGGTCAAAGGGCAGCTACACTGGTTGAAATTAAAAACATAGTTTGCTGATGAAACATTTTATTAATTACAGCTTTATGAACCAGTTTATCTAAACAGTTTACTTTTTAAGTAATAAAAGTGGTTCCTTTATTTTTTAATTTTGATACTTCTACAAGCACATGTGGTCAGATTAATATATAAAAATCAGAGTGGGATTTGCACATTGCTAGCATACATCTGACAGTATATCTGGAGTACTTCTAGTTCTGCATATCTTATGGGGTGATATCATTCTAACTCTCCTGTACTTCAATGTCAGACAGTCGTCTGATGATCTTCAGTATGACTATCGCACTGATGTGCTGACTCTGCTGAGTTACTCTCCCTGGTTAACCTAGGCTCTAATCCATCCATCCACGGTCCTTATTCCCATTTTTTGCACATGGGGCCGAGGTGTGACTTCAACAGTGACAGTCATCTAGAGCCAAAGTTTATACTGCCAGGTGGCAAGCCCTGCTGTGGTAGTTCATCCACACCACACACTTACATGCACACTCACACCTATGACCAATTTAGTGTCCCATCCACCTAATGCATGTCTTTCAAATGTGGGATGAAATCAGAGCACCATGAGGAAACCCATGCGAACACAGGGAGGACAAGCACACTCCACACTGAAGGCATCTCAGCCAAGAATTTAACTAGGGAACCTCTTACTGTGAGGTGACAATGCTATCTGCTGCAGCACTGTGCTTCCCACAACCTGGAATCTAATGATGGTATATAAAAGCTCAACAGTGGTTATCAAGACATGTTCTTCTATTTCTAGGTTAGTTATATTTAATAGGTCTAATAAACAGGGGTGACCACTATCCCCAGTTGTGAATCCACTAATCCCATAGTTAAGAAAGCACATGACTGGCCAAGTATCTCTATATGAATTCAGATGCAGAATGGCATATTTTTTTCAAGTTTCTTCTTCCCCTTTGGCCTGTTGAATAGAAAGCCTTTCCAAATGAGCCTAATAAATTTGTTTCTCCATCAGAGAATTTCCAGGTGAGGGTTAAAGTTGGCCTTAGGAGGTGGGGGCTATCATACAGGCAGTCATGGCCATGGATTGTGCACTTGCTGGAATCCTGGCAATGATAGTGCATTTGCTTAGGCACATTATCCCATGATAAATGTCTGTGAGGGCTACTGTCATCAGTTTGTGACTGTCAAGTTCATGTCTGCCAGTCCTATGGCCCTTTTCTGTCATATAATCCTTCATTTCTACTTGAGCAATCAGTCAATTGAGACCACCATTTCCCTGAATGAGAACCCAGCATAACACACTAACTTCTACCTTGCTTGGCCAATACCTTTGTTACTAATGTAACTTGGGCCATGTAGTTTGAGATTTGCCCTCTGTGTTGCAGACCAAAATGGTGCATTAGACCAAAATATCTACTTATTTTTCCAGCAAGCCAAAAGGGAGGATACCAGGTACTATGAAAGGAGAAATGATTGTTGATCCACACAACTATTTCCAACAGTCGGATAAGAGTGATAGTTTACACACCATAGTATACTAGCATGGAAGTATCTAGGCATTGGTTTCACATTTGGTTTTAGATAGAACTTCCAGAAGACTCAGTGAGTTTCAAAGATTGGAGAGATACTTTCTCCTATGTTCCTTGTCTGGGATGTTTTATCCACATAACTCAAAAGAAATTATGAATTAGTTAGCAAGTGGCAAGTCTTTTGAGGAACTTAAAATTGCTCAGCCATCTTGTTTGGTTCATAGGTTCATAGGTAGGTACTAGGCTATCGGCCCTGGGGCCTATACAAGCCCAGCCAAAAAGGTACCCTGGCTTTTACCACCCAAGAAAATTATTTTCCTGAGCCACAGAGGTGAGCCCTGGGGTGAATTTCCTATTTCCCATATAATCATCAAGATTTTTCTTGAAGAGTGCTAATGAGGAGCTTTGTTTGATATAAATAGGTAGTTTATTCCAGAGTATGGGAAGTCTCTGGGACAGGAATCTATCCCTCCGGCATGTTCTGTTTATTGTGGTGACAAGGTTTAGGTCCCTAGAGTGTGTAGCTTGGAGGGATTGGGATTTTTTTAAGTGGAGCATGTCCAACGGCTCTGGGTTTGACATAGCTTTTTTAGATGTTATGTCTCAGTTTACTTTTTTAATTCTTTTTATTTGGTTTTAAAACAATAAATAAACAAATCAATTATAAAACAAATAAATAACTATTTACGTAGCTCCACCACTGATCAGTACATCAAGGTTTTACATATCAGTGACAGTTATACTTTTTCAAATGAGTCATTAAGTTGTAAGCCAAGGTTTATATGAATGTGTAATATTATAAGTTCTCATCTTTATAGTATGCAATTCACTACTGCAAACAATTTTTGTCATTCTAATAAATTAAACACTAGAGGGGGTAACTTTACTTTTTTAATGTTTAGCAATTACTTTTTTGACTATGGCAAGAATAGGCCAAAGAAGAGGCACTTGGGTTGTTGGAATTATCTCAGGAATCAGAGAATTAAATAAAACTAAAGATTTAAAAATATTACATCTATCTGACCATAGAGCTTGAATGAAGTTATTTATTTCTTTCAAAAAAGGGGAGGTGACTTCACATTCATATACCTTATGCATCCAATCAGCTATTATTTCAGAATCACAACTCTAGCATTTAATTCTGTTTGATTAATACATAATTGTAATTTTGGTAGGTGTGACTAAAGCTCTATGTAGGAATTTTCAAGTGAAAATGTTCCAATATAATGAAGATGTAGTTTTATCAGTAGATTTTAATATTATGTTCTTGTATTCTTCAAGGAAGTCTTCATTATTAATTTTGAGAAGTAGTTCTAATAGGAATTGTCTAAACATGTGAAATCTAACTTAAGAATTTTATAAATTTGTGACAAATATGATTTATTTTTTATTGCATTATCACTGATATTTATTAAGAGTGCCAGTAATTTGGGGAACAATTTCTTATCCAAGTTAAATATCTTGTTAATCTCTGTGTTTGCAAAGTCTCTAAATATTTGTATAATAAATCAATTCCCAGAATCTTGATTGTATTTGGACCTTACATTTTCAACAGCATATATATCAGTACTATTTAAGAATTGATGCTAATAAATTAAGTTACTTTGTTGTTTCAATACTAGCGTTGTGTTGAAGGTTTGAGTTCTAAGCAGTCATTTGTGTATGCAATTGAAAACTTAGAACATATTAAGTCTTTAATACAGAGTTCCCAAAATGTGGATCGTGATCCACTGGTGGGTCACAAGCTCATTTTGGGTTGGTCGAGTCTGGCTAGAAGGGTTCAACATAAAAAAAAAATAAAATAAAACAAAAAAAAAAACAAAAATACTTCTTAATACTGCAATGGTGGTGTCTTCTCCTTTAAGGAAGACCATGCGTGTGCCATACACACATACATCAATGCAGATGTAAACTCATTCTGCACCCGTGAGCAGAATTTAAAAAAGACATTCCATTTTTAGAGAAGGTAAGCACATGTGTGTGTGTGTGTGTGTGTGTGTGTGTTTATAGTTTAAGCCAGTGGTTTCATTTGTTTCTGTATGGAAGAGAAAGTCCGTGTGTGTGCATGTGTGTATGTAATTTGAATTAGCCATTCTGTTTGTATGAGCTAGTCTATTGCTGTATAAGAGAGAAAGTGCGTTTGGGTGTGTGTATTGCTGTGCGAGAGCAGAGAGACGGTAGTTTTGTGTGTGTGTGTGTGTGTGTGTGTGTGTGTGTGTGTGTGTGTGTGTGTGTGTGTGTGTGTGATAGAGAGCAGAGAGAAGATAGGTGTGTGCATATGTGTGTGTATGTGAGACAGCCAAAGACAAGGTATCTGTGTGCATGTGAGAAAGAGAGCAGAGAGAAGGTATGTGTGACAGCAGAGAGAAGGTATGTGTGTGTGTGTGTGTGTGTGTGTTTGCATGTGTGTGCGCGCGTGTGTGTTGGCGTTTGCGCAAGTGTATGTGCATGTGTGTTTAAGATATAGATACCTCTGAACTATCCCGATTTAGCCTCACAATTTTGGTCTGATTCTCATAAAATTTGTGGTTTTGTGACAAATCACAGAGGACTGAAGTCACTAAATAATAACATATATATGAGTTATAGACTTCATATCTTTCAAAAAATGCATACAAACACAAATCCTGTTATGCTAGCAATTTTTTTATAACAGTTTGAATGCTATGTTGTCTGATAGGGAAATTTATAAATGCATGTCTAAGGTTGAGTTATTTGGTTTTATTAGCAGTGTTCATGGTTTGTTTATAATGAAAAGTTAGAAGGAGCTATTCTAGATGATATGTACAGGTACCTAAAAGTTGATTTACCTCTTGTCCTGTTATTTCAGGGTCTACCCAAGATTCACAAGAGCATGAGCCATCCTCCATTTAGACCTATAGTTGATGGGGGGGGGGGGGGCTTACTGAACCTATGTCCATTTATTTAGACAAAAGTTTGAAACAGATGTTCGACACGTTTTTATCTTAAAAGATACACTGCAATTTACTTTTGATTTGTATGAGTTTTCCAAGGATGATGTGTTCAATCAAGTTACCATTTGGTAACACTTGATGTTATATCACTGTTTAGAGTGATAGCTAATCAGTAAGGTATTTTATTGGTCAAGGTTTTTATTGAAAAGAGAAGTGATTTGGATGCTAGGCAGATTGATCTTATTGTATTTCTCTTTGAGAAGGTTTTGTAGGATAACATTTTATATTTAGCAATAGATATTACCACCAGAGGCATGACGGAGCCATGGGCACACCTTGTGCCAATAGCTGTGCAAATGCAGTTATGGCCATAGGGGAATTCAGGTTTCTAGTGAGCTCAAGATGTTGGAGTCATCAAATAAAATTTTACTTAAATATTTTACTGATGGTCCGTGGATGACCTTTTTATGGTTTCAACTGGCACCATAGTGGAATTAGATTAATTTATTTGCTATCTTTATTCTACTACAGACTTTTTGCAGTTCACTGCTACTATGTCCCATACCATATCCTATTTGGATGCTATGGTGAATAGGCAACCTGGCAGAAAAGAGACTTATTACAACCTTTATAGGAAAGATAGTTACAAACCAAGCTCTGTCCACAATAGTAGTGTGAATCCTAACCATGTGTTTGAGAATGTCGTGAAGGGACAAATGTTACAGGCCTCTAGGCTACATGTTAAAGACCAAGACTTTGAGGAATTTATCGTGACCCTGAAGGATGATTTTGAGGATAGGGGGCATAAAGGGACTGAGATAGATAAGGGTATGTGTGGTGCCCACCAACTTAGGAAGGGGGTTGGGAGACCTTATTTTACGACCCTTCCCCAAGGCTCACATAGACAAGTTAGAAGGGCAACACCTTAAGAGTCCCTATGACTTTTTCCAGTGACAAAAATAAGGTTAATGATTTAATTAAAAAGAATTGATATATTTTAACTTCTGATTTATTGATTGAAGCATTAGTTGACACATCCTTAAATTTTATTACAGGAATATGGTGAATTAAACCATTTGTTGTATTATCTGGACAAGTTGGGCTGTGGAAAATGGGGAGAGGGTACCAGAAATGTGACACTTATAATTTCTGCTAGTATTTCAGAGAGGGTAATGAGTTTGTTCATCTACAGACAGGGAAGAATTATTTTTTAAATGTTATGGCTAACTGTGACAATATGAAGGTTGTTTATTTAGCTAACTGTGATCAAAGCATTTTATGCTGGCAAAACTAACCATCAGTTTCATGAATGCATTAAGGACCATATATATTGTATTAATAAAGGTAATACTATCAGTGCCTTAGCTAAACATGTTTAGATGCACGGTAATGCACATAGGTTTTCTTTAATTGTGTTAGATGCTATATATGAAAATGCTAGGTTAGGCAACATTGAAAATGAAACAGAAAGATATGAAGCAAGATGGCTAGCCAAACTACATTCTCATATGGGGTTAGGCTTATAGGTTCATAGGCTCATAGGTTGGTACTAGGCTATCAGCCTAGCCAAACAATTCCCTGGATATTTCTTCCCCCAATATTTACTTCCCTGGACCCCTGTCTAGCAGGTTGACTGACATGATCCCCAGGATGAGTTTCCTATCTCACATCCAATCATCAGTGTTCCTTTTGAAGAGAGCCAAGGAGGTGCTTTGCTTGACATGTATGGGCAGTCTTATTCTAGAGTATGGGGAGTCTCTTGGTCAGCAACCTATCCTTCCAGCATGTTTTGTTCATTGTGATGACACAGTTTAGATCCCTGGAGTGTGTGGCTCTGAGGGATTGGGATTTCTTTAATGGAGCATGTCCAACAGCTCAGGGTTTGACATGGTCTTGTATGTTAAGCAGAGTAGACGATATGCCACAGAGTACAGCTGGAGTTTTTTTAGATGTTCAGCATAGGACATCTGCTTTAGGCTTGTGACTCTTTTAGTGAGATATTTCTGCGGCCTTTCCAGCTGTTGCAGATGCCTTGTGAGGTACATACCAAATGGGGTGTTGTACTCTGTAATGGGTCTAATGAGGGATGAGTATAGTGGGACAATGACCTCCTCTTTTCTGGATGAAAAGCCCTTAGTGATGAGATGTGCCACATAGAAGGATTTCCTGACTGTTGTGGTGATATGGTTATTGAAGGTGAGACCATTGTCCACCTGTGTCCCTAAGTATCTCATCACACTTTCAGTGAGTAGTGTACTGCCACCTATGTGGTAATTCATGAGTACATGTTTTTTTCCAAAGGGGATAACGATACATTTCTTGGCATTAAGCTTGAGCCCATGGCACTGGCACCAAGCATCTGTTTCTGTAAGGCCCTTTTGTAGAATATCCACATCATTTGGGGATTCAATAATGGCTCCCAGTTTGCAGTCATCTGCAAATGTTGATAGTCAGAGTCCCTTAGTGTTGGCCTGTACTTCAGAGAAGTAGATGCCAAACAAGAGTGGTCCCAGGACTGAACCCTGAGGTACTCCACTTGTCACTTGTCTGGAGTTGGATTTGGAGTCGGCTACTTTTACAGTCTGGGTTCTGTCAATAAGCCAGTTGGCAACCCATTGAGTGATGTAGGGATTTATGCCCAGCTTAGTAAGTTTATCTATGATTCCACAGTGGGGGATGGTGTCAAAGGCCTTTGCAAGGTCCAGATAGGCTGTGTGGACTGCCTTACACTGGTCCACAGCTCTGGAGACTGATTTAAAGAAGTCAATCAGGTTCAGGAGACAAGATCAGCCCTTCACAAGCTCAAACTGGGTGGGGTCCAGTGTTTGAAGGTTGACAAAGTCTTTGTTTATACGTTCCATGATAATGCGTTCCATGCCCTTGCAGATCAGGATCATCAGATTGATGGGACGGTAGTTCCCAGGATCCAAGGTGCATCCCCCTTGTGGAATGGGATAATTGTAGCTGTGTGCCACTCAGTGGGCATGAAGCCTGAAGTGAGGCTATGATTAAATATGACAGGAGAGGTGCCAGTTCATTTTGTATTTCATGTAGTACACAGCCCGGGATGTCATCTGGTCCCATGAATGCTGTATTCTTTGCTTTGGAGAGTGTGGTTTCTACCTGTGTGGCTGTAATTACCGGAATTTGGCAATCTTTTGGCATTGAGATTGGCCTTTTAGGGAGTGAGAAGGGGGTGAAGTTGGCACTAAATCAGTCTGCCAGGATATTGGCAATATCCTTGGGATCAGTATATTTAATGCTATTCTGTTGTAGCTCAGAGCAGATCTGAGCATTGCCATTTAGATTCTTGACATAACTATAGAACACCGTGTGGCTGTCTTTGGAATCTTTGCCAATTTTATTTTTGTAACTAGCTTTGGAGGATTTTATGAGGGATTTCAGCTTCTTACTGAGGCTGGTAAGGGAGTTTTTTGCATCCTGGGATTTTCCTGTTTTCTGCAATAGTTTCTTCCTTCTGTTGTATAGTTTGTTTATGGCAGGGGACCACTGGATTGGCTTCCTTTTTTTGGAGGAGAGTGTCTTGGTTCTATTTGGGATGGCACGATTCATTCATGAGGGGATGTGCTTGTACCTTTAAAATCCATTTTAAAAGCCAGAAGGAGAAGGAAAAAGTAATGTTTACCTCCCTTTCCTGGGTTCACTTCTTCAGTGAGTTCAGCTTTAACTATTTAATTGTTTTATTAGTTTTATCTCCTGATTGGTTTGTGTATTATGACATTGTTATATAAATGTTCAGTGAAGATGCTGTTTTATTAGGGTCTGAAAAAGCTATGATTCCATAGCAAGAGAACATACCAGTTTGTATATGTATTAAACCTGGATTTATTTTACCTGCTGCCTGTTGTCTGCTGCCTACTTTATCTTTTGATATTTTGAACTGTGACTGCTGTGTTTTCACACTGGTGCTTTTTTCTGTACTCAAGTATACATACCTCTCAACTATCCAGATTTTTTGCCTCATAGTTTTGGCCTATTTCTCATAAGATTTGTGGTTTTCTGGCAAGTCATTGAGGATTGAAATAACTGAATGTCATATCTTTGAATTTCAGACTTCATTTCCTTCAGAAAATGCATGCTAAGACAAATGCTGGTATTCTAGAAAATGTATATATCTATAAGAGCAATATTTGTAATCTTCCCATATTTTGGTGCCTTTGACCCCCCCCCCCCCATTATTTTAGGCTTTGTCCAGATTTCTTGTGCTAAGAGGTTGAAAGTTATGGTTGCATGGTATGTAATCCCAAAGTTGCTGATTATCTGCTGCATTTTAAGGGGGGATAGGGTTCTACATTGCTGAGTGTGTCCTCCTTTGCATAAGCTGTCTACTAACTATGAGCTTGTTGTCAGTTTCTCAGTCATTCCCTATACCAATATTACCAGCTTACTGTTTTTACTTCTTTATTTTTAGAGTTTTTATTAGGATTTAAACAAATGAGAACATAATAACGTTTTTGTAAATAGAAATATAAACTAAAAAGTATAAAACAAAAACATAAAAATAATTAGATACAAAAAACACAACAAAACAACTATTTATGAGTGTTTACTAAACAATGAGGATTCTAATAAATTTCATTAACTAACAAATTATTACATGTATAGATTACTAATTATTTATTTAATAAGTTACAGATATTATATGAAGAAGTTATTTGGTGGTTCTTGTTCTGATGGTAATACATTCCATCTGACAAACATCAGGTGCAATGCTGATGAATTTGTTGACAGAGGGAGTAGATTCTTTTTTTATTTTTTTTTTTTTGTTACAACTTTCCTTGAAATTGATAAGAGCTCCATAATAATGTATATTTTAATAACAAAACACATTCAGGAATTGGAGAATTAAACAGGATTAAACATTTAGTTAAAATAAATGTATCCATAAATAAAGCCGGTAAGCATTTCAAATTATCCCAGTAAGGTTTCAACACAACACAATCAAAAGACATACGCTGCCAGTCTGCTTTGACCTTTAAATTACATCTCCAGCAAATCATCTTTTTTATACATTAATTCAAATCTGTGAAGTGAGAGGAAGGTTCTATGAATAAATTTCCAAGAAAATAACCTCCATTTGATTGAAGAGGTAGTTTGTTTTAATGACATTAAAAGTAATTGTTTTATCCTCTTCACTTGAATAACTATTATTAATAAGAATAAAATAATTCCAATAACTGTCTCAATTAAATTCTATTTCTTTAACCACTTTATATAGTTTAGATAAAATACCTTTCTCAATTATGCTCTGTTGTGTCCACAGATTTGAACAGTCAGTTAATTTAAGTACCGTCTTCTGATCAAGAAACTGTCTATAATTGTGTACATATAACCACTTATCTTTATCAAAATCAAATGTATTTATGTAGTGAACAAAATACAATTTTTCTTTGTCCATTAACTGAGACTAATATATCAAATAGTTTTCTTTAAAGGCAATAATTTCTTGCAAGTTAAAGTGGAAATATTATGAATAAAAGCTATTGGAAAAATAAAAAAAAACATGCTTTTTATACTGGATTTCTAAAAATAACATTTTTCAAGGTTTTCATTATAATGAGTAGATAGGAAGAAATTGTGACTTTATTAGTATTATTTGAAATGTATTGCTTTAATAACCAAAGTAAAACATTATTTGAAATTGATCGCTGATTTAAAATTTTAAAGTAATTAGTCTCCAATACAAACACATCTTGAAGGTCCTTCCATCTAGCAGTATAATGACTATTTAGTCATAGTGTTATTGTCTTAATAATTGAGGATATTGACTGTAGCTCTAAATCTGGTAGACCAATATCACCAAAAGACCAATCCCTACTATGATGTATGTTAACATAAAAAAATAAACTATTTTAGACATTCTTTTTGATGGTGGTAAAGATAATGATTGTATGATATATAATATTTTTGGCAAAATAATCCTTTTAATTATGAAAAGCGTCTCTTCTGTGTTTGCGCCAATTGCTTACAAGGTTATTTATTAATGCTAAACTATTCTTATAGTTGAGAGTTATTGTGTCATTAATGCTATCAGTAATAAGTATCAATAAATAATTATTTTTTTTTATCTTGAACTATATATTTGACAAAAATATATATACATAATATTAAAAGTTATGGGTAAATTAGTTTGTTTTGCTATCATTAAAACTAAGGCCATATTTCTCCTGGAAGATTTTCATTGCTTCAAAAACAGATTGAAGTAAACTATTACAATCATTTAAAGTCAATAAAATATCATCTGCAAAGAAGTGAACCTTAAATATTGAATTCTTTCTCACTTGAATACCTTTAATCCTTGAATTTGATCTAAAGAAGTTGGCAAATGTTTCTATGGCTAAAGTAAAAAGGTAAAATAGGACATCCTTGATTTGTTCCTTTAAAAAGCCTAATTGATTCTGAATTATATGAACCTAGTTTAACATATGCATGAGAGTTTTCTAAAGAAGATTAATAAGGTGTATAAAATTGTTTGAGAAGTTACTTTCTTTAAAAACTAATGACAGATAATTCCAGCTAATAGAATCAAATGCATTGTCAATATCTAAACTCATTAATGGTAGGTTTTTTTTTGGTTTAGTTACATAATCACTTATTGCCAATATGCTTTTAATGCTACCATATGAATTCCTATTTAATATGAATCCAATTTGATCACTGCTAACTATAGAACTATAGATGGTAGAGGCTATTTTATTCTATTAGCACAAATGGTCGTAAATAACTTGTAGTCTATATTTATTAAAGATATTTGTTTATAAGAGGAACATTTTACAGGATCTTTTCCCATTTTTAAAATTGGAAAGACAAGAGTATACTTCCAGGATGAGGGAACATTTACTAATTCTTAAACAAATGAGAAGACTTTAAGTAAGATGGATGAAGCTTCTTTTTGTATTAATTTATAAAGTCCAGATATGATTCCATCATTACAAGGAGCCTTATTAGGATTTAGTCTGTAATTTGTGTTTTAAATTCACAGACAGTAAGAGGTTTAGCAATTATTCTCATCTGGTCATCAGTTAATTTATTATTAATATATTTCCTAATTAATAATTTAATTTCTTCCAGGGAATCCATTAAGGTGTTGTTTTTATTAGCTGTATCAAAAGTGACATTTTCCCTGCTCTTATTAGAATATGTTTTGTTAATTTGATTTGATTTATATAAGATATTTGCTCTATTCACTATTTTGTTCATAAAATTAGGATTAACAGTAAAATTTACAATGTTACCCTTTCCAAATTAATTCTAACCTTATGATTTAAAATCTCTAAATAGTTACCATTTAAACTATTAATTTATTTTATTTGTCTTTTGCCTATCTAGATTTAGCTTATCATTTTTTTTTCTTGTAACTCAATCAGTTCCTTGTCCAATTGCTTTTTTAAAACTACACCAAGACATAATTCTACCATATAGATAGGCCTGTAAAGAATCCCAAAGATAAATCTCAGAAATGTTTTCAGTGTAGTTAATTTCAATAAAAAATATGTATTTCTTTTTTAAAACAGTCTTTGAATTATTTTAGGTTAGTTGTATAATCAGGTATACATCTAATAGATATAGTTTTACCAGCTTTAACATCAGTTCAAAACGTATGGCATTATGGTTTGAAAGTGAACACTTTACTACTTTAACTTTTTTAACCTATCTATTAACTTATTAGAAATACATACTTTATCAATTCTAGTTTGAGAGCCATGTCTGTTTGAAAAATGAGTGAAAAGGAGTGAATCTGGATCTGCAAAATCATTTATATCTTTTATATGAAATAAATCTATAAATGGTATTAATTCCTTCACCAAAGCAAATGATTTTCTCTTACTGGTAGAATTAGTATCATCAGCTTTTAGTATACAATTAAAGTCACCTGCTAATATAAATATACCCTTTGAAATTTGAACTATTTGATTCAATTGATTTCTGTACTAGTCCCTATTCTTGGGATCCAATATATATATATATATATATATATATATATATATATATATATATATATATATATATATATATATATATATATACATATATATATATATATATATATATATATATATATATATATATATATATATATATATATATATATAGATGGGTCTATTACACTAAACTGAAATGACACACTGACAACCATAACACTGACACAAGAACGAAACCACAAAAACACAAAAGTTCACAATCCCAACAGTTAACAAAACAAACAGTTCGCTGTTCCACACAACACACACACAACACAAGCACACCAACAACCTAAAAACCTACACTACACCTTACACACAACTATCTATGCACTAACCTTAACCCAAACCCTAACCCTAAGGTCCATCACTATTGCAAACTTATCTTACCCGCACCGTAACCCTAACTCATTTAATCCGCCCCTAACCCTCAAGTCCCTCACTATCGCACACTTACCTTACCTGCACACTAACCCTAAGTCCCTCACTATTGCACATTTACCTTACATGCACCCTAACCCTAAATCCCTCACTATTGCACACACACCTTACCCGCACCCTGACCCTAAATCCCTCACTATTGCACACTTACCTTACCCGCACCCCTAACCCTAAATACCTCACTATCGCACACTTACCGAGTCATGCTCACACCGAGTCATGTTGGTGTTTTCACTGTCGGGATTACAAGTTATCAGTTATCTGCTCTGTCAGTCTTTTGGCATTGTTGATGTGATTGTCGATCTTCCAAGCTGTTGGTCTACCATAGGGAACCTATATATATATATATATATATATATATATATATATATATATATATATATATATATATATATATATATATATGTATCAGTATATATTATATTCATTTCCAAAATAACGAAACAGAGCATTCCCTTTTCATCATTAAATGTTCCAATAATCTTAGGTATAGGCAGTGTTTTCCTCCTCAAAATAGCTACTTCTCTTTTTTCTGACTATAATGAGAGCTAACTAATACAGAATATGACTTAGTATTAAGCCTGTCTATATGTATCTCTAATAAATGTGTTTCTTGCAAAATATAAGCTGGGAATCAAATCATTCCAAACACTTATTTGAATTCTCTCTCTTACAACCATTATTTTGACCATTAATATTAATAGAAATATACTTAAGTGCTGACATACAGATGGTTTAATAAATATACTAGAACTGAACAACTTTTAAAGATAGAAACTGAGTATTGGAACAAACATAAAAAAAGATATAGGATGATAACTGTTTAACTTATAATAATAGTAGTAGACACCCAAAAAGAAGTAAATATATCCCAAAATGTTTAACATACATATTTAAAATCCATCAAACCACACATAAAGTCTAAAACTACTAGCTAGGATATACAAGCCATCCAACCTTTTCCATCCATCAACAAGAATGAGAGAACTCCCATTCTGCTACTTTAAAAAAGTTATACATCAAGATATCAGAATAGTAATCCAGTCTTCCTAAAAAAAAAAAACATGTTAACAACTTAACACACAGATGTCTCTATATTCCCACTAACAGCTTAAACCAAAAGGTTTCTTATATCTTTAAATTCTGCATTTCTTAAAACAAATTTCAGTACAGCAATACAAGCTCAAAATTTGGTATTACATTTCTTATTATTCAAATGCTTATAATAATTCTAATATTTAAATGGTTACAATAAATAGCTTAGATTTATACTTCAAATAACTATATAGTAAAATTCAGCCTCAGTCATAAATCAATCAATGTAGGTGTAAGAATAGCTGTTCGAAAGAGGACAGAAAGTTCATCTTCTTAAACTCTTCTTTTAATAAAAAGATTAGTGTAGCTTCTAATTAAACCTCACTTATTCATTGAAGATCTTTCTCACATTTTTTTATGTAAAACTCTTATTTCTGTTTTAATTATGTATATTATTGAAATGGAAGACCTTTCCCATTCATAACAAATCATAACTTGCTGTGTATTCAGTGGGATTGTATAGTGCAATACTACAGATAGCTATTCCCTAGGAATCAATAAAGTGAAATCTCCATGCAGGAACAGTGTAGCCATTCCTGCATGGAATAAGGCCTCCAAGAGATCCAGTAAACTACTGTTCTGACGTGCATGAGCCTGCCTGCACTATTCTTGCATGGACACCACTACATAATACTAATTACTTCATTTGCTGGTGAAAACCATGCAAATGAGGTGAATTAGTGATTCAGCAAGTAGGCAGGCATCCGTGCAAGAATAGTGTTACTTGCAGAAATGTATTCGGCTACTAGCCAAATACATTTCTGCAAAAATTAAAACAGAGGCATGACAGCTCAAATAAAAGCATGTATTATAATCTTTAGGTATGCCACTGGTCAAATATATGGCCATTGGCATGGAAAATTGTTTCGGTTTTCTAAAAATAAAAGTTTTTTTGGTCCCTCTTGGCCATCTAAGAATAGGGCGGTGGCACGCAAATGGGATCATGCCGAAAAAAAATTGTGAAAACACAATTTTTAGAGAAATCTGCATTTTGCCATGATAGTCTATGGCATGCAGAATCAAAACTATACCAGGAAACAGTGGTTGCTAAGGGGAAAGGCTCTGGTGTAGTGCAGTAACTAGGGACTAAGGCAGTGTGGTATGCAAATGAGGGGAACTTTACTGAATCACAAAAATATTCAAGTGCCAAACTGCACCTAATAGTGTAGGTGCTACACCATGACCATGTAAGCAGGAGGAGCAGCAGGCATGAAAAAGGGGTGTGTCAAGCATGGTGTAAGTGCTGGAGCTCCATGACCCCCAGATAAGCTTAGCTAATCACAGCTAAGCAAGGGTGTGTGTCTCAAGCTGTACTGACTTATTCCATGAAATGAAGAGCATGTTCACATCCAGGGAGGGTCATTTCACAGTATTTACATTAGCTAAACAGGTTTGCGGGGTGTGCACCAGGTCTAAAACAAAAAAACCCTGGAAATAGCAGGACTGTTTACATTTGGGCGAAAGGGAAAAAAGGTAGAAAAAAGGGAAATAGCAGAATAAAAGCAATTAAGTACAAATTACATAGCTAGCAGGTGGAATGCATCATAGTCAGCCAATCATACAGAGAGCATCTGCAGCACATCAGTATAAACTATGGAAACACCTTACAGTCTTGTTTTTCCCACAAACTCTACACCATTGGTGTACACATGCGGGGGAATTTTAACTGGAAAAATGTTAGGGGCTGCCATTGCTTTGATCCATCAGTATGTGCTACAGACTCAGGGAGGTGAGAAGGATAATGCTGACAACTGCCACAGACAGAGGAGGAGGAGGAGAAGAGTGTTCAGACCCAGGGTACTTTACCAGGGCTACATGATCTGGAGATAGTAGAGAGCTGCAGGGTAGACAGAGACATACTGCAGCAAATCATCGAGCTGTTCCGGCCTCAACTCAGAGCCAGAGCCAACAAGGGGAATCCATCCCAGTGGATACCAAGGTACATGTAGCCTTAAGAATACTAGCTGCAGGTACTTTCCAAAGAACTACTAGGGACATCATGGGGGTCTCACAGGCGTCCACATGCAGGATACTCCACCAGTTCCTGGATGCCATGCTACCACATTCTGGTGAGCACATTTACTTCCCCAAAACCTGTGAGGAGAAGACCAGCAATATGCATCTATTCCACCATGCAGCAGAATACCTGTTGGTACTGGGTGCAATAGACTGCACGCACATTCACATCAAAGCACCACCAGGTGAACAGGGTAGGGTCTACATAAACTGCAAGGGCTTCCCCTCCATCAACTGCCAGGTAGTGTGCAATGCCCTGGGCATTATCATGAATTTGTATTCTGGCAGCCCTGGAAGCTATCACAACTCCCACATCTGGCATTCATCACAGCTGTATCAGGCATTTGCCAGTGGGGTATCCCATATGGCAATCTGCTGGGGGAAGCTGGCTATGCACTGGAGCCGTGGATGATGACACCCATCAGAAATTCACAAACAACCACAAAAGAATGCCATAATAAGGCACACGCACAAATCAGGATCATTATAGAGCATGTGTTTGAGATGCTCAAGTCATGGTTCTGCTGCCTTAACATATCTGGTGGAGGCTTGCAGTACTCTCCAGCCACATGTGCACACATGTTCATAGTATGTGCCATGCTACATAATATAATCCTATGGAAACAGCTGCAGTAGGAACAGCATGGGGAAGGGCCACACAGCCCACCACCATTGACAAGGTCCCCACAGGCAGAGAGGGACTCAGAGGAGGAGGCCCCATGCCTGCTCCTGTAGGCAGACAGAGGCATGCTCAGTATGCTCAGGAACTGGCAAAGAGGCAATGCATAACACACACACTGACACTGTATGGAGCCCAAGGACTGCCACCTCTCTGACTCAAACACACAGTAAAATGGATGACACACACATCATATTACATGCAACTTACCATGTATAGGCAGTGTACTATGTGTATCCAACATAGGCAGCCCTCAAGCACAATCCTAACAACTGCAGCAAGAACAAGGTAAGTCAGTCTTCTTAGCAATAAATGAATGGATTAGTATGTTTTAGTAGCATTTCAATGGTAATGCTGTATGCATGCAAGGAAATGGGGTGGCCTACTGGATAACAGAAGACAACTGACAGCTGTGTGGGATTCCACAAAATGACTGCCCAATCCTGGCCTCCCCACAATATGTAGTAGTACACAAGGTGACAAATCCCACTGCAGTATATGTGTAGGGACAACTAACTTGGGGGGTCATAGGTCTCAGGCATGTATGTCAGTGTGGGTGTCCCATACCCACCCCTCACACTCACACAGCAAGTCAGCTGTAGAAAACCAAAGATAAATGTTTGGCAAAAGCCCAAAAATGGTGGCAATGTTGAATTACCCCCCTATAGACTCACACAGTGATAACATAGCAGGTCTCACAGTTGCAGTAAGGTCATGAAGGTAAGAAGTCTGAAACTCAAAAGTATGCCATTACAATGTGACATGTAGTCTTCACTGATATGCCTTTATTCCCCGAGACAGGGCAGAATAGTATGGCAAATGGAACCAAAATGTAAAGCAAATATGAGCACAGTCTGTGCAAATGTGTACAGCTGACAGGTGTGCCCCCCCCCAACCCATATACCCACAGAAAAGCAGTAATATGCATGTTTGCAGGGACATAGCAGCATAGCACACATTGGCAGGGCTGTCCCAATGCACATGAAAACATGTTGCATGTCCATAATATGCAGGGGTCAATGAGCTATGTGTATGTGTGGTTAATACTGTCAGGATCTGGCCAGCACATTCTACTGACAGTCATTTTGTAGTGCCCCAGGTACAGTGCAGTCTTTGACAGGGCCATGTTCAAATAACAGCAGTGCTAACTATTATGCATGTCAGTGATACCTACGGCTCTGCCACTGACATACCTGGAAGTCACAAAGCTATGTGGAATATGCTGCACATATAATGGACTTCTTGAAGGCTGTGTAGCCAAGGTGCTAAAGCCTTGTGAATATAGTGCTTTTTGGTACTGTTGCCAGTGGTTATTTTCAATAATTATATTTTTAGGTTTGCTTTTACATATAATGGATATGCCTGCACAGTAGAATGCACTCTGTACCCACACCCATAAATCCCAAATTCTGACAGCAAGACATCTGGACAAGGGAAGAAATAAAAGTGAAACAAAGGCACAATGATAGGCATGTGTTGTAAATACGCCCTTATGTACTGAGAAAGTTGGTAGTGTGAGGGTTTTGCAGTAGCAGGAATTGTCTGAAGGTTATGTTGTCTGAAACAGTAATGTTTGTCATTATTTTGTAACATCATTCTTCAATGATATGTAACTAATGCCATAAAAACACAAATTTATGTAGACTGGATGAAACCTCTAACCAAACATCTAGACAATCTGCCAAAATATGTACTGCTGAGAGGTATGGCCACACAAGGATATGAAATCTCAGATTAGAAAGATACCACGCAAGCAGGAGATCCCTAGCTAGTATATCACCCTGTTGTTGAACTGTTTACACAATGTGTCATCACTCAACTGGCTCTAGCGAAACCTCACAACTGACCTTGTTGGGCAAGAATATACATAGCTACCCTCATAATATTGGTCTATGCATCATATAACTAGTATTCCTATGGTAAAGCACTGTGATGATCTGAAGATGTCTGCCACTAGGTAATGACACAATACATTGGAGTGTCAGACTACAGATATGTCAGAAAATGTCTACTAAACAAACACATTTCCCCAAGGAAAGTCCTGTGTACTCCTGAGAGATATGGCTGTAGCACACAAAACCCCAGGCCAGAGTACACTTCTCTTTGGAATGGAGTCCCACTCTGACTATAGAAGGTCACACTGGGCATGCTCCTACACTTAGGGAATCAGAGGACATGTTGGAACCCTCATTGGACTATATGACTGTATTGTGTATATATGTCTGTGCATACAGACAGCTATGTACACCTTAACTGACCCCACACACACATCAGACAGGATTACCCTCAGCTAGCTGTAGGTGGCCCATATGTGATATGTCTGCATCTGTTGCATGTGATACACAGACATATATATTGGCAACAGATAATAACATATGTCATGCATACACACATATAGATGTGGGGAAGTGAGAGACAGACAGTAATAGAGAGAAACAGAGGGGCACAGACAGAATGAGTCACAAAAATGGATACCCTGAATGGCATACAGTGGTGTCCTGCTTTGGACAGTGGTATACCAGTTGTAAACAGTTGCACATGCTAGCATAAAAGGTGAGCCAGATTGTGTAATAGTACTGAGGTTGGGGTTATAATATCACATCGCCTGCCTTTGTGTGTGTGTGTGTGTGTGTGTGTGTGTGTGTGTGTGTGTGTCTGTCCATACGTCTAAGTAGTAGGAGACTGTTTACACTTAGTACACTTCACATTGCCCTATTTCACACGATCTGCTGCTGTCATTCACCTTAGAAGTATCATTGGACACCTATCTCCCCTATAAGCTCTGTAGCAAGTGCGGTAACTGTGTAACACTATAATACAAATAGCTAGATAGTTAGGAGTTCTAATCTCAATTCTGGAAAGTGTGTGTGTGACAGTTGTGTGAAAGAGTGTGTGTTTGTTTGTAGGTGAAACAGTTTTAGGCCATTCCCACCCACAACACTTCCCAGTGCCCCACTTTATCAGTCATGCTGATGTCATTCTCCTTATCAGCACCTTTGGCCTGTTGTCAGCCCAGTAAGCTCTGTAGCACATGCAATAACTGCATAACACTATAGTATAAATCACTAGATAGGCAGGGGTTCTACTCTCAGATCCAACAAATGTGTGTATGGGTGTATTAGTGTGTGTGTGTATGTCTGTAGGAAGAAGTATTTTGATAAGTTTCCAACCCAGTGCTCTACTTTATCAGTCCTTCTGATGTCATTCCCCTTGTCAACACCTTTGGCCAGTTGTCAGCCCAGAAAGCTCTGTAGCATGTGTGATAACTGCATAGCAGTATAGTAAAAATCACTAGATAGGCAGGAGTTCTAATCTCAGATCAGGCAAATGCATGTATGGGGGAATAAGTGTGTGTGTAAGTGTGTATGTTTGTAGGAGGAAGTATTTTGGAAAGCTTCCCACCCAGTGCCCTACTTTATCAGTCCTGCTGATGTCATTCCCCTTATCAGCACCTTTGGCCAGTTGTCAGCCCAGTAAGCTCTGTAGCACATGTGATAACTGCATGACACTATAGTACAAATCACTAGATAGACAGGGGTTCTACTCTCTGATCTGGCAAATGTGTATGTGTGTGTGTATATAAGTGTGTATGTTTTTTGGAGGAAGTATTTTGATAAGTTTCCTACCCCGTGCCCTACTTTATCAGTCCTGCTGATGTCATTCCCTTTATCAGCACCTTTTGCCAGTTGTCAGCCCAGTAAGTTCTGTACAGCATGTGATAACTGTGTAACACCATAGTACACATAACTAGATAGGCAGGGGTTCTAATCTCAATACTGCCATGTGTGCATCAGTAAGTTCTGTATTGCATGTGATAACTGTGTAACACTGTAGTACAAATAACTAGATAGGCAAGGGTTCTAATCTCAATAATGGTGTGTGTGTAGAATCATAGCTTGTGGGGTTATTCCATGTTGAGTTGTCTGCCACCATGTACACTTCCCATCATCCTATTTTACAAGGCCAGATGATGTCATTCACCTTAGAAGTACCTTGAGGCAAACCAAAATCATATACGCTCAGTGGTGCATCTGATAGCTGCATAATAATATAGTAGAAATAACTAGATAGGTAGGGGTTCTAATCTCAATACCGGCAACTGTGTGCGTGTTTGGGTTGAAAATCATATCCTATGTGAGTCATACCATTTTGATTTGTGCACCAACGTGTACACTTCCCATCACCCTACTTTACAAGGCCTGCTGATGTCATTCACCTTAGAGGTTCCTTAGGACAAGGTAAAATCATATAAGCTCCATAGTGCACCTGATAGCTGCATAACAATATAGTAGCAATAACTAGATAGGTAGGGGTTTAATCTCAATACTGGCAACTGTGTGTGTCTGTTTCAGTAAGAATCATATCCTGTGTGCGTTATACCATTTTGATGTGTGTACCATCCACGCCTGTTTACCACCTCCCACTGGCATTACTTTATATAGCATGTTAATAGAATCTGCTTCACATACAGCATGTTAAACCATTGTGCAGGCCATACCAGTCATCTGTACAGATGTCTATGAAATATGCAGATGTGTGCAACCTATATGTGGTCTGTGTCCCCTAACAATGGCTATGTATGTGATATTGTTGCCAAATAGTTCACAGTTAGTGTAGTGACACACATGCCAGCATCAGATATCATACCTGCCTGAAACATCATGCTGATACAATGTCTGTTACCCTATCACTTGTCCAGGCTAGTAGGAACAATAGATGACTCCATTTGCTATTTATGGTGAGTTATATCACCATCTATGAAGGCATTCACAACATTACATGTTGTAAAAGGTAGTGGGTTATGTCCCATGCATATAATTTATGCGGGGTCTGTCATGTGTATTTAGCACTATATACATTAAAGTGGATATGTTGGTTTACTAATCTGTCTATTGCCAACTGTGTTTGTGTTACTGTATGCACATCCCCTGTGTCAGTCTTTACTGTGTGTATGCAAAGGATATACCATTTTGTCTCCATGTTCCACCCTGTGAACTCAGGAATACATCCCACAGACCTGTCATACACAGTACCATGCATGCCCTCACCAACTGAATCAGGGTTGATTGTATGGGAATGAAATGCCAGGGGAAACAGGTGCTGACAGGTGAATCTGTTTCAGCCAGTCTAATGGCTAAGCTTGTGATGGACCTGCTGACAGTACTCCAGTAACCTGTTATGTATTTATGAGCCTGTATTTATGAGCCTGTGGTACTACACAAGACTGAGGTGACATGTCTGAAGGCTACCTGTCTGTGCAAGGCGTATGTATGCAAGGTCACATTGTTGCATGCATACACACCTGGTAAATGTACACATAAAGCTGTACCCTGGCTATGAAATGTTCGGTGTAGTTCCACTCTGCCATACTCCGTGTTGGTAATGTCTGCAGGGCCACAACCTGGAGATACACAGGCACCTAGAATGCAAACAGAATACAGCATGTCAGACTACATTCAGTCAGTGGTACTAACAGCAATAATGCATCATATCTAATAAGGTACATACACCTTTATGTGCACCCACAACAAATGAAAGCAGACAACTCCTTACACAGTATTATGTGGCTACACTGTACTATATTCACCCTGTGCATCAGACCCATATTAGCATGTCCCTGCATCAATGGTATTGGATGATAGGGATGTGCACAGGTATCATTATATGCACAGGGTGTGGTGTGGGTTTGCCAGAGGCCTAGGCTGGGCCATACGGTTGACATCATGTGTATGTGTGTTTGAAAGGGTATCCTATAGATGGGCTATGCAGAGGTGTTGTGTGTGTCTGGATGTAACCTGCCTGTGATACAGATGTACATGTGTATGTATGCACAAAGTCACACCATGTGGCTGCCATACACAAGGGTATGTTGGACAGCTGTGAACTGTACATGGCAGGGTGTCCAGTTTACCGTCTCCGGCCACAGACATGAAACTGGTCCTGCCAGGGGTCTCACTGGCACCACCAGGCCCAAGACCAGATGCATTACTGCTTCTTGATGGTGACTGCTGTCTGCTGGATCCATGTCCCTGACGGGTCCATCCAGGACCACATGCCCATGGCCCGCGCCGTTGTGACAGGTTCATAGGTAGGTACTAGGCTATCAGCCCTGGGGCCTATACAAGCCCAGCCAAAAAGGTACCCTGGCTTTTGCCACCCAAGAAATGTATTTTCCTGTGTCACTGTCGAGCAGAGCCACAAAAGTGATCCCCAGGGTGAATTTCCTATTTCCCATCCAATCATCAAGATTTTTCTTGAGGAGTGCTAATGAGGAGCTTTGTTTGATATAGATGGGTAGTTTATTCCAGAGTATGGTAAGTCTCTGGGACAGGACTCTATCCCTCTGGCATGTTCTGTTTATTGTGGTGACAAGGATTAGGTCCCTAGAGTGTGTAGCTTGGAGGGATTGGGATTTCTTTAAGTGGAGTATGTCCAACAGCTCTGGGTTTGACATAGCTTTGTATTTTAGGCAGAGATTACCTCTGAGTAGACGATATATGACGGAGGAAAGCTAGAGATTTTTTAGACGGTCTGCATAGGGCATCTGTTTGAGGCCAGTAATCCTCTTTGTGAGGTATTTCTGTGGCCTTTCCAGTTGTTGTAGATGTCTTGTGAGGTACATACCAAAAGGGGCATTGTACTCTATAATGGGTCTAAAGCATGATGAGTAGAGGGGAACAATGATTTTATTTCTGGATGAGAAACCTTTTGTGATGAGGTGTGCCATGTAGAAGGATTTCCTGACTACCGTGGCAATGTGATTATCAAACGAGAGACTACTGTCCACCTGTGTCCCAAGGTCTCTTATCACACTTTTGGTGTTAAGTATACTACCGTCTATGTTGTAATTCATGGGTACAGAGTTTTTACCAAAAGGGATGACAATGCACCTTTTGGCATTGAGCTTGAGGCCATGGCTTTGACACCTGATGTGGACAGCAACCCCTCTTCGGTAGTGCTGGTGTCAATTCCACTATGAGACTGTGAAGGTGCATGGCCCCATAGACTCTCAGCTGATGTTGGTGCTGACCTATGTCCACATGGCTGATGCCCATCTCCCAACACATGCTCTAGCACAGACATATCATGGTCAAGGATTGCCAAGATCTCACCCCACCGTCTATTCATGACCTCAGTATTTTGGCGTGTGGCCTCAACAAGATCATGTATGTTGCCATGTAAACCAGAAAGAGTTGCATCCAACACCCTGAGTATTTGTCTGGTGTTGCGTTCACTATATGCCTGTGCATCCATGACAGCCCAAAACATGCATCTGGTGAAACCTTCTGTGGCACTTGTGACAGTGGCTTGATGAGCAGCAGCCCTCCTCTGAGCACCCCTGTTCATCCACCTGTGTGGGACCTCACCTGCACTCTGGCTATGGCCAGTGTCTACACTCACACCTGGTATAGTCACAACACTAGCCTGTTCCATGCCACCACCTGCCAAATGTCCATCATCTGTGGTGGCTAGGGACGGGGAATGTGTGGGCATTGTGACTGTGTGTGAGGACATTGTGGATGACTGTGGGATGCAAACAGATGGCATAGATTCAGCCCCTGACAACCCCACCTGTGCATGACTATGACCATCATCACTGTCAGAGTCTGCAGAGACACAGACATCAGATTCTGAGTGGGAGGGACCATGACCACAATGCCCACCTGTGGAGGGAAGACAACATATGTAAATTAATACCTGCACTATAATGTTTGCTGCTTCAGAATCACACACACACACACACACACACACACGCACACACATGTACACACATGAGCAAACACACAAACATATTCAGGTGAGGTGACAGACAGCCATTACATAGACCTTACAATAGCCAGCTGGTGATATTCACAAAACAGTCAGACCACTACATACACACCCTGGACAGGCCCTCAACATCATGCAGTGTAGCCCTTTACACTTAATGTTATTACTTATATACACCTTTATGATACGAGTAGTGTTAATAGGTGATGGGCCTTCAAGTAGCATACACTGCACCCATTTACACATAATTGCTTTTCACCTGTATAGCACAGTGGCAAGTCCCACAGAACATACCTCTCAACTGTGCAGACTGTCGCTGAATGTCTATATGTGTGGCTCATATTTTTGGTCTGTCATAAATCCTGTCTTTGTCTGACACATTACTGGGATGATATGAGGACAGATGTCACTAATCAATGACTTATTTTGAGTTTCACACTTCAAAACCTGCAGTACATGTATGTTACAACGGAACCAATTGCACAAACAACCTTCTAATCTGACAGTGGATATTATAAGTGTAGACAGCCCTGTTAACATGCCAGGTTTGTCTGATATACAACACGAGACCACAGAAATCATGTGATAACATTTCCCACCTTAAATGTGACCTATAACCTGTGCAATCCAATTGAAGAACAAACACATTGGTCAGGGTTAACATGTAGAAGTTGAAAGTATACAATAGGCTGGTTGCATGACTGTGCACACCTTAAGCTAATACTTTGTTGCAGCACCTTTTGATTCATAACAGCAGTCAGTCCTCTTTGGAAGGTGTGTATCAGCATGACACATCATGACTTAGCAATATTTGTACACTCTGCCTTGCAGAAGCCCTCCGACTATGTCAGATTGCGAGGGAATCTCTTCTGCACATGCCTCTTCAGGGTACCCCACAAATGTTCTATTTGACGTAGGTGTGGACTGTGGCTGGGCCATTCCAAAATGTTTATTGTCTTCTGGTGAAGACATTCTTTTTTGGATGTTGATGCATGATTTTGGTCATTTTCATGTAGAAAGGTATAATTCCTCTCCATCCACAGCTTTCTAGCATACACATGAAGATTTTTGGCCAAAAAGGAGTGGTATTTGAAACTGTTCCTAATCCCCTCCACCTTGGCTAAAGGCCCATGTCCAGCTTATGAACAGCAACCCCAAAGCAGGATACTGCCATCACCATACTTCACCAAGGGGATGGTGTTCTTTTGGTGATGCACAGTATTGTTATTGTGCCAAACAAACTTTTTGGTATTGTGGCCAAAAAGTGCAACCTTGGTCTCATTCCACCATAACAGATTTCCCCACATACTTTTTGGAGACCTGATGTATTTTTCTTGAGAAATTCCCCAGATCTGGATGTTGTTTTGTGTGAGAAAAGGCTTCCATCTTCCAACCCTACCCCATAGGCCAGACATGTGGAGAATACAGGAGATTTTGTCACACGTAGTACACAACTGGTACTGGCCAGATATGTCTGCAACTCCTGTAGTGTTGCTGTAGATCTACTGGCAGCCTCCCTGACCAGTTTGTGTCTTGTCTTTTCCACACATTTGGAGGGATGTCCAGTTCTTTGCAGTGTCACTGTTACCCCATATTTTCACCATCATTTGATGACTGTCTTCATTGTGTTCCATGGTATATGCAATGCTGTGGAAATCTGTGTGTACCCTTCTGTGGGCTGATACCTTTCACAAATGAAATCTCTTCACTGCTTCATTAGCTGTATTTGAACTATGGCTGTTGCTGTAGCAGGGAACTGAGTAAATGTTAGGATAATCCTGGTAGGAGAGCTGACTGTTTTTTTCTGTTAATCAAAGAGTCTCTGTAATTGATGGCAGGTGTGTACCCAAGATGATGTAATGCTGTAATTATATTGAAAGCTGCTTCAACATAGTATTAGCTTCAGCCTGTGCACATGAATGCATCTAGCTTCTTGTATGTTTTTTATGTGTCAGCATTGTTCCCATAACAGATTTGTTTGTTTTACAATTCAGTTGTACAGGTTATAGGTCAGCTGAAAAGTCTGAAGGGTTTAGAAATGTTTTATTAATACCTGGCAGTCTAACAGGTATGTGTACACTATGTATATGCACCGCATAACACTAATTTATAAAATCTGTCCCTAGTTTTGGGCCTTTGTCCCCCCATTTTGTCAGTCTTTGTCCAGATTTCTTGCAATGACAGGTTGTGAGGTATGCTACAGATATGTGACATCTCCTGCAAATAGACCCCTGTGATGACCATTGTGATGCAATGCAGTTAACCCCACCACAAGTGAACATGCAGCTATCACAAAATGGCTGAGAGTAACAGTTGTATACATGGTCAAATGCATGACCTTAACATGCCTGGGGTACTGGTGAGCCACAACAGGAAAATCCCATAATCACCGGCTTCTGGCTGCTGTCCCACATCTAGACCAGAGGTACCTATGTAGCTGTGGGGGGAGAGGTATTGTCAGCAGACTCACATTTGGCATTAGTACAAGATGAATACTACTTTTCTACCCATGTACAGTACAAGCTCTGATAGTACACAATTTGCTGTCCTTCACCATAGATATGCACTTGTGTGTATTACTAAACCCCACCCACAAATGCAGTTTGAACTAACATATGCATATAGATACTCTATAGAAGACAGTACGACTGCTACATGATTAAATTGATTTGCACAGTGGCCTTACCTGGACGCTCCTTGCCTGTGGTCTGGGTGCCACCCACCTCCAATACTTGTATTTTTTGTGTTGGCTGTGTGGAGGCTGCCCCTACATTGGCAAGGAGCTCCTCTGTTGCCTTAAGTGGGGCCTGTGTGGCTGGACACCCACCTGTAGCAGTACGAACCCTAGCCATGGCAGCAGCCCTTTGCCGGGCATGACATATCAGGTCAGTTTCCCGATGCCTGACCTGATCATATGTGTGGCCATGGTGGTCCAAGGTGTTAATTCTGTGGACAAGTTTGTCCCACAGGGCAGTCCGCTCCCACAGATTTTGTTGGCTATGGCCGAACAGCACTACATGGTGCTGGATTATGGCATGGGTGATGGCTGCATTCTCATCTGCAGTATATGCTGGCAGACATTGCATGCTACCTGGAAGACAAACAGGGAAACCACATCACAGGACCTCAGAAATTGCCCAGAGTAATTTACAGAGCCAGCACATCAACATTGCCCATCATTAGCCACCAATTATAACCATATCCTACCCCTGTTATCTATCATCACAGTATGAACCTCTTGGCCCTGATGTGTCATGTTCCCCCCAATGAGGGCCAGTACATTGCATAAACCACCATTCATCATTCACATTTGTGTAGATGGATGACAGTAGCCATCTTCCTTACAGATGGGATGTCAATGGTGCTCAGGCTTTGCTTGCATACAGTGTGTAATGGAGCTGGAAGCATATGCCTGAGTTCATGTAGGATGCAGACAGGAATGTTATCAGGTCCCTTGGAGACTTGCTTTTATTGACTTTCATTAGGCAATATGCACCTGCTCCCTGATGATAAGGGCAGGTGTGTGGGTGCTATGCATATCCATCTATACTGATGGTGAGACAGGGGGTGATGTTTGCCCTAAACCTTTCTGCAGCAGGTTGGTTATAGCGATGGTGTGTGTGTGTGTGTGTGGTATGATTGACCTCCATTACAGGCTGGGTTGGTATGTTACCTCTGAGATTGCAGACATATGTGAAGATGGCATTGTGATTGCCCTTAGTAGATGTGTTGAATTTGTACTCATAGTTAGCCTTACAGTAATCTGCCTGTGACCTTATATGCTCATTCAGACAAAGGTTGACTTGCTGCCAAGTTGGTGCCTGCTCCTACTTTGTCATGTACAGCCAATATGGTGACCAATTATGTGATTTGTGTATAAAGGGGATTACTCTACTTTGGTGGAGGCAGGTTTTACAAGCAAAGTTTTGCTGAGTCCATACAGCTATGTAGGTGGTCATATAGCTGTGTGTACTAGGCATGGACACAAGGTCATGGTACAGTTGGACACCTCTCCAGTTTCAACCTGATAATCTTGCTTATTCTAGTACCCATGTCTGTGTCAGGGCAATGCAACAACCAGTAGCTGTAGAAATCTAACTCTGTTGGAGGCACAGAATCTAAGGTAACGTGTGCAACATGTACAGCTTATTTACCTGATGCTTTGCATCCCATGTATGTTGTTATTAGGAAGTCAGGTACACCTACTCATACTCATACATACATACATGTGGACAGGTAATGCCTGATATAAATTTCTGTTATTTGTCAGTATGGCACACTGTATTTACATTCTTGCTGTTCAGTCATTCCTCTCAACCTCTTAGAGCAGGACATCTGTAGGATGCCACACATACATGGGGGTGATGGGCCAAAATTAGTGACACTTTCTTAATATTGCTGTAACACATTTAAGTCATTTGATAGCACAGAAGCCTATGCATTCAAAGACATACCCTGTTGGATGTCCGACGTTCATATGGCAGGAAGAGAAGAGAAAGGCTAGGAGTGTGGTAGAGAGGGTAGGAACTTTTAATGTTGGCAGTATGACTGGTATGGGGACAGAGCTAGCTAATATGATGGACAGAAGGAAGGTTGATATATTGTGTGTACAAGAGACCAGATGGAAGGGGGGGTAAGGCTAGGTGTATCGGAGGTGGGTCCAAATTGTTCTATCATGGTGTGGATGGGAGGAGAAATGGTGTAGGGGTTATCCGGAAGGAACAGTATGCCAATAGTCTTTTTGGAGGTGAAAGGAGTGTAGGATAGAGTGATGTTTACGAAGATGTAAATTGATGGTGTAATGATGAATGTTGTTAGTGTATATACTCCACAAGTTCGGTGTGTGATGGATGAGAAAAGAAAAAATTTGGAGTGAGTTGGATGAATAGGTGATGACTGTACTCAAGGGTGATAAGAGTGGTGATTGGACCAGATTTCAGTGGGCATGTTGGTGAAGGGAAAAGAGGGGATGCTGAAGTGATGGTTAGGTGGGGTGTTAAGCAAACAAATGCAGAAGATGAGATGGTAGTGGATTTTTGCAAAAAGGATGGGCATGGCTGCGGTGAATACATATTTTAACAAGACAGAGGAGCATTGGGTGACATACAAGAGTGAAGGAAGATGCACACAGGTGTATTATATCTTATGCAGGAGGGCCAGTTTGAAGGAGATAGGAGACTGTAAAGTGGTGACAGGGGAAATTGTAGTTAGGCAGCAAGGATGTTGGTGATCAAGAAGAGGAGGAGTATGAGGGCAGCAGCAAGGATCAAATGGTGGAAACTGAAAAAGGGTGATTGTGAGGTTGAGTTCAAGAAAGAGTAAAGACAGGAACTGGGTGACAATTAAGAGTTACAGAATATCTGGGTAACTACAGCAGAGTTAGTAAGGGGGACTACAAGAAAAGTTCTTGGCATGACATCTGGACAGAGGAAGGAGGACAAGGAGAACTGGTGGTGGAATGAGGAAGTACAGGAGAGTATACAGAGAAAGAGGTTGCAAAGAAGAAGTGAGATTGTCAGATAGATGAAGAAAGTAGACAGGAGTATAAGGAGATGAGGTGTATGGCAAAGAGAGAGGTGGCAAAGGCTAAGGATGAGGCATCTGAAGAATTGTATGAAAGGTTGGACATTAAGGATGGAGAAAAGGATCTGTACCAATTGGCTAGACAGAGAGACTGAGCTAGGAAAGATGTGCAGCAGATAAGGGTGATAAAGGATAATTAGGGAAACATACTCACAAGTGAGGAGAGTGTGCTGAGCAGATGGAAAGAGTATGTGAAGCATAAACCAAAAGGCACACCACTGGCTCGGATAGCAAACAAAACTCTTTATTAGTAGAAGTAAAACAGTAGAAAAAGAGTTTTCTTTACTATCCAAGCCAGTGGTGTTCCTTTAGCACTTTACCCCGAAGACTGAGTTTTTGCTATGAGATAGAAAGAGTACTTTGAGGGACTGATGAATGAAGAGAATGAGATAAAGAGAAGGGTGGATAATGTGGGTATGGTAAATCAGGAAGTGCAATGGATTAGCAAGGCAGAAGTAAGGATAGCTATGAAGAGAATAAAGAATAGAAAGGCTGTTGGTCCAGATTACATACCTGTGGAAGCATGGGGTGTTTAGGAGAAATAGCAGCTGAGTTTTTAACCAGACTGTGTAATAAAATCTTAGAAAGTGAGAAGAATCATGAGGAGTGGTGAAAAAGTGTTTGGGCACCGATTATATGAATAATGGTGATGTGCAGAGCTGTAGTAACTACAGAGGGATAACATTGATCAGTCACAGCATGAAGTTATGGGAAAGAGTAGTGGAAGCTAGGTTAAGAAGGGACATGATGATTAGTGATCAGCAGTATGGCTTCATGCCAGGAAAGAGCACTACAGATGTGATGTTTGCTTTGAGAGTGTTGATGGAGAAAGTACAGAGAAGGTCAGAAGGAGTTGAATTTGGTACCTTTGTGGACTTAGAGAAAGCATATGACAGTGTGCCCAGAGAGGAGTTTTGGTATTATAAGAAGACGTCATGGAGTGTCAGTGGTACAGGATATGTACAAGGGTAGTGTGATAGCAGTGAGTTCTTTGGTGATAGTGATGGATGCATTTAAGATGGAGGTGGAATTACATCAGGGTTCAGCTCTGAGCCCTTTCTTATTTGCAGTGGTGATGGAAAGGTTGATAGACAAGACCATACAGGAGTCCCCGTTGACTATGATGTTTGCAGATGGCATTGTGATTTGTAGTGAGAGTAGGGAACAGGTTGAAAAGACCCCACAGAGGTGGAGATATGGTCTAGAGAGGGGAGGAATGAAGGTCAGCAGCACTAAAACAGAATATATGTGTGTGAGTGAGAGGGAGGATAGAGGAATGGTGAGCATGCAGGGAGTAGAGTTTGCAAAGGTGGATGAGTTTAAATACTTGACATAAACAGTTCAGAGTAATGGCGAGTGTGTGGGAGAGGTGAAAAAGAGAGTACATGCAGGATGCAGAGGGTTGAGATGAGTGTCAGGAGTAATTTGTGACAGAGTAACATTAAGAGTGAATGGGAAGGTCTACAAGAGGGCAGTGAGACCAGCTATGTTATATGGGTTAGAGACGGTGGCATTGACAAAAAGGCAGGAGTCAGAGCTGCATATGGCAGATATAAAGATGCTAAGATTTGCAATGGGTGTGATGAGGGTGGACAGGTTTAGGAATATGTATATTAGAGGGTCAGCCCAAGTAGAATGGCTTGGAGAAAAAGCTAGAGAGGTGAAATTATGTTGGTTTGGACATGTGCTGAGGAGGAATGCTGAGTATATTGGGAAAAGGATGGTAAGGATGAAGCTGACAGGTAAGAGGAAAATAGGAAGGCCTAAGATAAGGTTTCTGGATGTGGTGAGAGTGGACATGCAGGTGGTTGGTGTGACAGAGCAAGATGCAGAGGAGAGGAAAAAATGGAGACCGATGATCCACTGTGGCGACCCCTAACAGGAACAGTCAAAAAGAGAAGAAGATGTTGTAATGTCAGTCTTCACAGATTTGCCAGTGATTTGCAAGACATAACACAACTCTATGAATAAATGACTACAAATATGAGGCACACATATAGACAACTCTATGAGTAAATGACTACAAATATGAGGCACACATATGGTCAGTTTGCATAACACCAGACAGTTGAATGGTATGAGCTCAATATATCACATGCAGTTCAACACACACATATCTGCAACAGTAGTTTATTATGCAAATACCCTGCATAGGTCTCTCACATTTCTGATACAAACATGGATATCATAGCTGTATTCAAAATTAAGATATGGATATCTATGGCATCCCAGTAGCTGGCCTAGCAGTGTCACAGTCAGTATTGTTCAACACATACTCCAGTAGTAGTCATATGTAAGCCATCCTTAACTGGGTGACTCAGAGGCCTGAGCTGTGATCCATGTCACTGCAGACAGACCCAGATGCTATGGCCATAGGTTCTGATCAGCAATATGTCAGTACAGCAAGTCTTGTTGAGACATATTTGTTGAACTTCTTATTTCCCATTATTGCATACCCCCTACTGCATTCAATTACATGCTTACTTGTTTGACATACCTTTTTTTTTTCTCCAAGCATAGTTAGTTTGATTCCAATTTGTGTTGGTTTGTTTTTCTGTTTGTCTGTCTGTCTCTCTCCATGTTGTAGGGTATACATCATTTTGCATAGGCAGGAGCTTGCCATTTGTAGGTAATGCTCATGAGCAGCTGATGGCCTGTCCATGAATTGGTGTCCCTACTTACTAACTGCATGCAGAACAGTTGTGTTGTTATTCCTATAGCCAATGGTATGGCAACACACTCCTATAATTGAGTACTTCATGTGGCACTGCCCCTTTTAATTGCCTGTGAGGAGGACTTCATGTAGGTGTGTGAACAACAGCATCACAGAGGGTAGTTGGAAATATCTCTTACAATGAAAACTGTGGAGACAGCCCAACAAAATGGGGACGAATGTTCCAGACATAGGGACAGAATGTAAGTATTGCTATTAAACAACTGAATTAATACTAGTTTAACAGGGTTTGTGTGGACATGGCTTTTCTGCGTGATTTTACATCTGATAGTATTATGTGGTTGACATGACTCTCAACTGTAGGGCTATCCGCAGAATGGCCAGAGTTTGGACTCTTATGTTTGGTGTGTTCCTCAGACATTTGCTTTCTTTGGAAAATCAGTAGCATACTCTGGGGATTGGTCAGTATATGGTAACATCCATTTGTGTTTCTTACTTCATATACCTTAGAAAATATATGTTACAACAAACCCTGTTACACCAGCAAGTTTCTCAGTTGATAACAGCAATATTTCAAATATGCCCCTGGTTTTGGGCCTCTGTCCCCCAGGTATGTCAGGCTTGGTCCAGATGTCATGCAGTAAGAGGTTGATAGGTAAAGTATATCATTAACAATTAAACAATTAACAATCTGCATTCAAACTGGAACCTTAGTTTGAGACACCCCCTTACAGAACTATCTGCAAATATATAGAGCCGAGTATATTTTTCTGTATTATTCTGTATTATAGAGCTGAATTGTTTGCTTAGATATCTGTTGTATATATATATATATATATATATATATATATATATATATATATATATATATATATATATAGAGAGAGAGAGAGAGAGAAGAGAGAACAGTATATATTTTTTGGCTTTATAATTTGTACATTCCTCACATCTGTGTTGAAACTGTTTTTCCCCCCCCCTCCCAGTTCTTGGTTGTAGTTTAAATTTGGTGGCTTTTGCAGTGCCCGACCCACTGAAGATTTGATCTATGCACTCCCCCAGGCCCATCTCTTTACCGCATTCTACCTAATTAACCATTTCTGCAATTGCTTTTAGTCCTTTTTAATTTAATTACATTTTTTCAAACTGTCTGTGGACTAATATTGCTACATATTCAAGTGTGCCAGCTTGCACTGCATGAGAATTGTATTTACTACTGCTTTTGCTACTTTTCTGAAAAAAAAAAAATTCATCTGCTTTTACTGTACTTGTGTTTCTTCCTACTTTATTTTGCTTTTGCATCATCTTAAAAGTACTCAATTGTATTTATTACTGCTTGGTGTAACTCATTCTAAGCCTTTTAGTTTCAGCACTTGGGCTTCAGACCAGTTGTTTTACATTGAGAGAGAGTTTGTGGTCTTCACTGTAGTGGCAGAACAGGTAGCTTACATCCTTCTAAGTTGGGAACTGCTGATTGAGGGCTCAGTATCTGTTATTCTAAAAGTGTATTAATTCTGGTTTAAGCACTTGGGCTTTCAGGCCAGTTATTTTACATTAAAAGGGTTTGTGGTCTGCACTCTTGTGGGTGGAGAGGCTGGACTCTGCCCTTCTGAGCTGGGTATTTCTGGTTAAAGGCTTATAGTGCATGCATATCTGAACTGCTACTTACTGAAATTGGTACACCTTGTTTGCTGTAGCATAGACTAGATCCAGGCCTGCTGAAACTAGCTTTGTTTGTATAACTTGAGCACTAATCCAGGCATTCTTTAAAGTATTCTATTGTATTTATTACTGCGTGGTAGTAACTTGATTAAAAAGTAGCTATCATTCTAAGTCTTTTGGATTAAGTACTTGGGCTTCAGACTAGTTGTTTTACATTAGGAAGGTTTGTGGCATGCACTGTGGTGGCAGGACAGGTAGCTTTCTTCCTTCTAAGTTGGGAACTGCTGATTGAGAGCTCAGTGTCTGTTATTCCTAAAGTGTATTAGTTCTGGTTTATGCACTTGGGCTTCAGGCCAGTTATTTTACATTAAGAAGGTTCGTGGTCTGCACTCTTGTGGGAGGAGAGGCTGGACTCTGCCCTTCTGAGCTGGGAATTTCTGGTTAAAGGTTTATAGTGCCTGCATATTTGAACAGTTTCTTACTGAAAGTGGTTAGAAAAACATTTTATATAGCCCACCTAATCATGAAGGGATTTGCATCTAGATTAGGGGAGGTCATCGTGCCTCTTTACTCATCCCTCATCAGGCCCATAATAGAGTACATTGCCCCTTTTGGGATGTACCTTACCAAACACCTGCAGCAACTGGAAATACCCCAAAAGTACCTCATGAAGAGGATCAAAGGGCTCAAACAGATGCCATATGCTGCCCGGTTAAAGAAACTCCAGCTCTACTCAGTGGCATACCGCCTGCTCAGAGGCGACCTGTGCCTGATGTATAAAGCCATGTCCAACCCGGAATTAAGGGACATGCTGCACCTCAAAAAATCCAAATCCCATCGAGCTACAAGCTCGAGATACTTGAACCTCAGCACTGAAATAAATAGGACATGCTGGAGGGACAGATTCATAACCCAGAGGCTCCCTTCACTCTGGAATAAAATCCCAGTCCAGGTTAGGCAGAGTCCCTCACTGACTCTCTTCAATAGGAATCTTGATGAGTGGATGGGAGATCGTAGGTTTACCACGGGTATCACTTCTGTGTCACTGTTAGACAGAAGCACAGTATACTAACCTCGAAAAAGGGCATAGCAAAATTAATTTAAAAT